>NW_025400798.1:0-1066 GCF_016433145.1 Gracilinanus agilis
ATCTCTGCCCTCCTTAATTTGTTAATATATGCACTCAAGGATATAAATTTCCCCCTGAGTACTGCCTTGGCTGCATCCCACAGAGTTTGGTAGGATGTCTCATCATTGTCAGTCTCTTCAATGAAATTGTTGATTGTTTCTATGATTTCTTCTTTGACTAATTGGTTTTGGAGAATCATATTGTTTAATTTCCAATTGGTTTTTGATTTGCCTGTCCAGGTGCCCTTACTAATTATTTTTATTTCATTATGATCTAAGAATTTTACATTTATTATTTCTGCTCTTTTGCATTTGTTTGCAATGTTTCTATGCCCTATTACATGGTCAATCTTTGTGAATGTACTATGTGCAAAAGTTATGAACAGTTTTCAGATGAAGAAATCAAATCCATATATAGGGACAAGGAAAAATGCTCTAAATCACTACCAAATGTAAGTCGAAATAATTCTGAGGCATCTCACACCCATCAGTTTGACTAAAATGATAAAAGGGCAAAATAATAAATGTTAGAAGGTATATGAAAAAGTGAGGACACTTATACACTGTTGGTGGAACTGTGAGCTAGTTGATCCAACCATTTTGGAGAACAATTTGGAAATATGCCCACAGAGCTATAAAATTATGTATGTCCTTCAATCCCAACAAAACTCTTGTTGGGTATATTTCCCAAGGCTATCCAGGGAAAGGAAAAATGAACTTATATATCCCGAAACATATACATATTTTGTATATGTATATGCAGCTCTCTTTGTGGTGGCAAAGAACTAGAAATCAAAAGGATGTGCATCAATTGGAGACTGGCTAGACAAATTATGGCATATGATTGTGATAGAAACAACTATGCCCTAAGAAACAATGAGTATATAATTTTTTTTAAAACTTGGAATCACCTACATGAGATAATGAAGTGTAAAATGAATAGAATCAAGAAAATGTTATATATAGCAACATTTAATATTTGAAGAATAATTGTGAATGTTCACCTCCAGAGAATGAATAGAGAAGTGGAAATACAAAAGAATATTATATATATATATGTATATATATATATATATTCAGATGATGC
>NW_025400799.1:0-8264 GCF_016433145.1 Gracilinanus agilis
CCCCAGCGGGGCCTCGGCCGCAGCCCGCAGCCCGCCTCCCAGCCAGGCCCCGCGGGGCCGCCCGCTCCGTACCTCATTGAGCTGGCGCTCGGCGGCCTCCCGCAGGGCTGGGTCCATGGTGCCCCGCAGGGCCTCGATGATGGTGTTGGGGTCCATGGCCGGCGAGCCGGGGGCAGGGGGAGCGCTCGGGGTCGTGCTGGGCCGCGAGTAGCGCCGCTCGCTGCGCACATGGACCCGCCGCGCTCCGCAGCGGCAACCGGCGCGAAAGGAAAGAGGAGCGCCAAGGCCCCGGATAGAGCCTCTTCTCCAAGGCGGGGAGGCGGGAGGCGCGCGAGCCACTTCCGGTCGGCGCGCCCGCGCGGAGTGCCCTGGGAGTTGTAGTCTCCCAGCTCCCCCAGGCAACTACCCACGTGGCTTAAGGACACTGCTTCTCCTCTAGGGTAGGCAGGCTCCCTGTCTGGGAGAAACAAAGGTTGAATAGAGGGAATTGAGGCTGAGCCCGCGCTCTCTTTATCTTTTTCTTCGCTCTATAAAAGGATATTCAAAGATACCTTTCTTCAGCCCTTAATTAAGTGGCCATATATGGAGTACTGAACCTGGACTTGGACCTGAGTTCAAATGTAGCCTCAAAACAGTAGCCATGTGAGCCCCCTGGCAAGACACTTAACCTTTGTCTGCCTAATGAAAATATAGCATCTTTCTCCTAAGACTGTTGTAAGGATCAAATGAAATAATATTTGTAAAGTAGTTTGTAAATGTTAAAGCATTCCCCAAGTGCTATTATCATTATCTTTACATGGATAAATATGGATAATACTATTATTATGTGAGAACAATACTTACTTCTTTACCTAACTTCTAGGTTTGTTGCCGTGCCACATCTCCAAATGGAAGTTCTATGGACATTTCAGACTCAAGGTGTCCATATAGAGTACATTTATCCTTTTCTCCTTCTTTCTTCCTATTTTCTTTATTTCCATTGAGAGCCAATACCTTCCTCTCAGTCATCCAGGTTCACAACTTCATCCCCTTCCCTTCCTCTCATCTTTCACAACCAATCAGCTTTCTAGTCTCATCACTTCTATCAATATAATTTCTCTCAAGTCTACCTTCTTTTCTCTACTTACAAAACCACCATCCTCATTCAAACCAAAAATATGGACCACATTACAGGAATTTCCCCATCATCTATCTAGAGAGTTTTCCAATTAAACAAAAAGGTTTATTCTACAAGAATCTAAATCTCACTTAAAAAACAAACAACAACAACAACAACAAACAGGGCACACACATGGTATAATATGAAATTCCAGACAACCAAGCAAAAATCTTAAGAGACTTTTAACTTTTGTTTGTGTGTGTGTGTGGGGGGGGGGAACACAAAGTAGAAGGAGACCAGCACTCACCATTGCTGAACTCCTCAATCATAAAAAACCTGGTAAGGCCTTTTAGCTCTTTCTATGGATTCTCTGTGGAAGATGTTTGGGAAAACTATAGATGAAAATATTCTAAAATGAAAAGGAAGAGGAAAGTTGCTGACTTGCACTGGCAAAGGAAATAACTCCTAATACAATCACATATTCATTTGGTGCTCCTTCAAGTTGACAATGAAATATAATACAGCTAGGTGGTTCAGTGGATTGAAAGTCAAGCCTAGAGAGAGGAGGTGGTAGGTTCAAATTTGACCTCAGGTATTTCCTAACTATGTGATTCTGACAAGTCATTCAACCCCTATTGCCTAGCCCTTACTACTCTTCTGCCTCAGAATCCATATAGAGTATTGATTCTAAGATAGAGGATAAGGGTTTAAAGAAAGATCATGACTATAGCATCCATCAACAACTATTTATTAAGTGTCTCCCAGTATTAGTAGTTGGGGATACAAAGACAAAGCAGAACTCTTCTAGAATCTCTGGAAGCTTGTTGACAAAACAACATGTATAGAGAAAATTCAATATAAAAATAGATACAAAGGAATGTGTAATGGGGAGTGTATTACCAAAATTGAATTTGAAATAGTTTTAGTTTTCCAGAAGAATGGAGAACTTGAGCTAAGCTTTGGAGAAAGGAAAGAATTCTAAGAAATAGAGATAAGATGGAGATAAGATGGAATAGCTTGAAGACTGACAATAGAATATGTATGGGGCAGGCTGACAAGTTTGGCTGGAACATAGAACGCTTAAAGGAGAATACTGTACAATAAACCTGGGAATGTAAGCTGGGGCTACATTGTGAAGGGCTTTAAAAATCATACAAAGGGGCGTGTATTTGATCTTAGAAACAGTTAGCTACCTGAGTTTTCTGAGCAATAGAGTGACCAGGGCTTTAGGAATGTCAATTTGGCAGATATGTGGAAGATGGATTGGAGAAGGAAGAGTCTGGGATCAGGAAGACCAATTAGAATGCTATTACAAAAAGTCATGAGGGGCAGCTAGGTGACTCAGTGGATGAAGAGCCAAGCCCGGAGATGAGAAGTCCTGGGTTCAAATCTGGCCTTAGACATTTTCCTACCTGTGTGTCCCTGGCAAGTCATTTAACCTCTTATTACCTAACCCCTTATCACTCTTCTGCCTTGGAACTGATTCTAAAACAGAAGGTAAGAATTTTTTTTTTAAAAAAGGTGATGAGAGTCTGATCTCAGATATTTCCTAGCTGTGTGATTTCAGACAAGTCACTTAACTGTTTGTCTAGCCTTTCCCCTTCTGTCCCAGAGTTGTTACTAGGACTGAAAATGAGGTTTAAAAAAACAAAAACAAGAAAAGTTACTTGAACTAGCATAGTGGCTAAAGTGGAAAAAGGCACAGATGAGTGCTGTGATATGATGTTGTTGACTTGAAAAAAACAGAACCACTAAAATTATAAAAAAAACAAATTTTTAATCAGGTAAAAGACAGGTTCTTAATATTCAGCTGCCACACAAAGTCAAACACTTAAAACTACACAGAGCCAAGGCTCTGGGGCTCTGCGAACAGTGTCTCTGGGAGAATGCACCACCAAAGATGATTTTCCAAGGACTGACAGAACTTGGGATCTTATATATCTTTTAGGGGACAAAGAAAGAGAAGTAAGATTAATTATTTCTAAATTAGCAAAAGGAAATGATGAGCTCACTGCTTATTAACAGGAAGGGGCTAATGCTTTCCAATGGATACAAAAAAATGGGAGAAAGGGGTCTCTGATTACTATGGGAGAAACTCCCAAGACTTGATTGCATACTCATCTCATCTAAACTGGAATCATTAAATATTTTAAGGTCTTTTGCTCAGTTTGGAGATAAGGTCAGCCTGGAACTTCTCCCAAAGCAAATTCCTAAGAGACAGGGGCAAACTTGGGGGTTTCAAAAACCAAGTTGACAATGTGAAGGTAGAATTGACAAGTCAATTGACAAGCTGATTAGATGTGAGGAGTGAAGGAAAAAAGAAGGAAATTAGTTGTAAACCTGGGTGCTTGGGAGGAAAATGTTGGCCCTCAGAAATAAGGAAAATAGAAAGAGGGGAGTGGAAGGAGGATAAAATGGCTTATCTTGGCTATCTTGAGTTTAAGATGTTTAATAGTTGAAGATGTCCAATAGGTAGTTTCTCAACAACAAACCTAGAAGTTAGGGAACATGGTGATTACCTTGTACATAATATAATATGATTATGTCCAGAAAGGGTAAGAGAGGTGGCACAGTGGATAAAGTACCAGACCTGAAGTCAGGTCTGGTTCAGATCCAGTCTCAGATACTTACTAGCTGTGTGTCCTGGGAAGTCACTTAAACCTGTTTGCCTCAGTTTCCTCATCTGTAAAATGAGCTGATGAAGGAAATGGCAAACTGCTGCAATATCTTTGCCAGAAAAACAAAAACAAAAACAAAAAAACCAACAACACACAAAAGGGGTCACCAAGAGTGTTGACTCAACAATAACAATATGTCCAGAGAAGGAAACTGATGTGAACAATAAAAGTGATTTACCAATAGTTACATTTCTAATAAGTTTCAGAGAAGGGACTAGGACCAAGACTGCTTATGTTTAACCATATTCTGTCTATATTTATTTTAGGGAAAACTACCCGCTTTAAATAACTCAGGTGAACTGCTCAGTTTGTACCCCAAAGAGATCATAGGGAAAAAAACTTGTACAAAAATATTTATAGCCACACTCTTTGTGGTGACAAAAACCTGGAAAAAGAGGGTATGCCCTTCAATTGGGGAATGGCTGAACAAATTGTGGTATATGCTGGTGATGGAATACTATTGTTCTCAAAGGAATAATAAACTGGAGGAATTCCATGTGAACTGGAAAGACCTCCAGGAATTGATGCAGAGTGAAAGGAACAGAACCTGAGAACAATATACACAGAGACAGATACTGTCTGTGGTAAAATCAAATGTAATAGACTTCTCTACTAGCAACAATGCAATGACCCATGACAACTGTGAGGGACTTATGAGAAAGAACACTATTCACATTCAGAGGAAGAACTGTGGGAGTAGAAACACAGAAGAAAAACAACTGCCTAATCATATGGGTTGATGAGGATATGATTGGGGATACTGACTCTAAATGAACACCCTATTGCAAATATCAACAATATGGAAATAGGTCTTGATCAAATGACACATGTAAAACCCAATGGAATTGTATGTGGACTATGGGAAGGAGGTGGGGGAAGAGGAGGGATAGAACATGAACTCTGTAACCATGGGAAAATGTTCTAAATTAATTAATTAAATAAAAACTTGAAACTTAAAATAAAATAAATAAATAACTCAAATGAGAGACGTTTTAGAGATGGAAGCTTCCTCAGGAAATTAAAAATAACTAAAAAATTAGAGGCATTTTCCCTTTATTTTTTTCCGGATCTTCTTCCCTCCCCACTTTCCTTCAAATTTTTATCTTTCTTTCTTTTTTTTTTTTTTAAACCCTTGTACTTCGGTGTATTGTCTCATAGGTGGAAGAGTGGTAAGGGTGGGCAATGGGGGTCAAGTGACTTGCCCAGGGTCACACAGCTGGGAAGTGGCTGAGGCCGGGTTTGAACCTAGGACCTCCTGTCTCTAGGCCTGACTCTCACTCCACTGAGCTACCCAGCTGCCCCTAAATTTTTATCTTTCTTATTTGAACTGATGCAAAATGAAGTGAACAGAACCAGGAGAACACTGTATACAGTAACAGCAATAGTGTATGATGATCAACTGTGAATGACTTAGCTCTTCTCAGTAATACAATGCTTCAAGACAATTCCAAAGAACTTATGATAAAAAATGCTATCCGCTTACATAGAAAAAGATGGTTGAATCTGAATACAGATCAAAACACACTATTTCTCACTTTATTTTTTTCATGGATTTTTTAATATGTATTTTCTTCCACAACATAACCAATATGAAAATGTTTTACATGATCATACATGTGTAATCTGTATAAAATTCCTTATTGTCTGAAGGGGGGGGATCAAGAGGAAGAGAATATAGAACTCACATTTTTAGAAAACAAATGTTAAAAATTGTTTTTACATGTAATTAAGGAAAATAAAAATGTTTTTAATTAAAAAATTAATTCCTTGTCTTTTCTTGTCTCTAGCTGCTAATATCTTCCTCATCAAATGACATACCTTTAAAAACACAGAGCCATTGCTGGATCCCTAGGGTATGTGGAATATTTGCCCCCTCTAGCTCTAAACTCATGCTGGAACACCCAGTTCAGTCCTGGGAGAGCCTGTCCCATAAAGGGAAGGGTAAAACTCTTTTTTTTAGCTCTTTAAACTCCCACTCGGGAACCCCCTGGGGAAAAATCACTTAGAGCTCAAGTTTGGCTCATATCTAGAGTTTCCACAGAAAACAGAGAGTAGAAAAGTACTCAGTGTACAATGTCAATCAGGTATTTTAGGACAGCTATTTATTTCTTCCATACAAAAGAAATGTTTAAAACATAAAAGACAAATACCAGTTCACGAAGGCTTAAATATGAAGCAGTAACTTATAACTCCTATTATACTTTCCCAGGAGGTTGATACGTAAAATATTTAAACATGAAGCACTTAGTGGGTTTCTGCAATAAGCATTTCTCCATGTCAGCCTTTGCCCTGTCAGAATAATTCTCTCAAAGTCCATGTGCTCTGGCAAATCAGGCCAGAGGCTGTGTTCATTCTCTTGTCATTCAGAAATAGCCAAGCAGCCCAGCTCAGCTCTGCCTCTGCTCCAAACAACCCTCTGTCAAATACCTATGTTTTGCAGTGCCTATAGCACCAGCCCCAGAGTCAGGAGGACCTAAGTTGAGATCTGACCTCAGATACTAACTAGCTATGTGACCCACTTAACCCTGTTGGCCTCAGTTTCTTCATCTATAAAATGGGGATATACTGGAAAAGGAAATAGTAGCATCACTCTAGTATTTTTGCCAAGAAAACCCCAAATGGGGTCACAAAGAGTCAGATGTGATTGAAGTGAAACAACAAATTTTGTCTTCCTTCAATAGAATGAGCATAGACTATTTCATTTTCTTGTTCTTGTATTCCTAGCACCTAGAATAGTTCCAAGAACACATCAAGAAAATGTTCAAGAAAATCAAGAAAAATCAAGAAAAGTGAGAAAAAAAATATTCATTGATTGATTGATCAACTGGCAGGAAAGCATCTGTGTCTTGTGAGTAACAGTCTCTCTGAGACTCTAATTTCCTCTTCTCTTAAAGGGAACTGAACTAGATGATCTCTGAGACTTTCTCTCAGTCAGGTCTCAAAGTCAGTCAAGAACACCCGAGTCCAAATCAGATCCTGAACACTTATGAGATCTGTGACCTTGGGGCAAGTCTTTTAAACTCTGCCTCAGTTTCTTCATTTGTAAAATGGGGATAATAATAGCAATTATCTCCCAGGGTTGATGTCAAGATCAAATAAGATAAGGGCAGCTAGGCGGCATAGTAGATAGAGTGCCAGGTCCGGAATGAAGAAGACCTGGGTTCAAAGCTGTATTTGGACCCTTCCTAGTTATGTGACCCTGGGCAAGTCACTTAACTCCAATTACTTAGCCCTCACCACTCTTCTGCCTTGAAAATGATAGTTAATATAGTATAATATAGTAATAATCTAGGACAGAAGATAAGGGTTTATAAAAAAAATCAAATAAGATAATTATTTGTAAAGTGCTTAGCACAATGCCTAAGCACATGGTAGGTGCTAAATAAATGCTAGCTGTTATTATTCTAGGAAATCTTATGGAAAGTAACCTGATGTATTTTGTGGAGATAGATGCACTTTTGCCCTACCAGATCTAGAAGATAACCCAACTGATTAGTCAAATTCCTATCCTCTAGGCAGTGACCAAAAGTGAATCCAGTTGCTTATATTCATCAGAGTAGTTTTTGTCCTTCTTACTGGAAAGAGCTCTTAAACAAAAGAGTAATACAGTTGTTTCCAGTATTATATGATTGTAAAAGGTCTTCTAGTCCAGCCAGGGAGTTTCCTAGGTGAAAACCAGGAAAGCATGTGGAAATATCGCTCCTTCACTGAGTCATCAGAAAAGCAATGGTTTGGGGAAGAGCCAAATCTCTCCTGAGAGGATCCTAGAATCTCAGAGTCAGCAGAGACTTCAGAGATCATTTAGCCTAATCTCCTGTCTAGCATAAAAATCTCCCTCTACCATCTCTCTTAGAGGTGACTTGAAGCCCCCCTCCAGCCAACCAAACTATATGAAGCTTAATTGAGGAATATCTTTATTCTTGTGTTAAGTATCATTCCTGCCCTGATGCTCAAATCATGAAGGAAAAAGCCCTAAGAAGGGTAAGTTAAAGTCATCTGACACATGCAGGGGAATATTTGACTCTCTGGGAGAGAGTCTTCTGAGTGACTCACTCACTGCCTCCATTGCTAATTTTTGTTTAGATATGCATGATCTGCTGCCAGTGACAGAGATGCCATTGAAAAGTAGATTTTCCAGGGCAGCTAGGTGGCTCAGTGGATTGAGAGTCAGGCCTAGAGATGGGAGGTTCTGGGTTCAAATTTGGCGGCAGACATTTCCCTAGTTATGTGATCCTGGGCAAGTCACTTCACCTCCATTGCCTAGCCCTTACCTCTCTTTTACCTTGGAACTAATACACAGTATTGATTCTAAGATGGAAGGTAAAGGGAAAAGAAAAAAGGAAAGGAAAAAAGGAAGGAAAGGAAAGGAAAGGAAAGGAAAGGAAAGGAAAGGAAAGGAAAGGAAAGGAAAGGAAAGGAAAGGAAAGGAAAGGAAAAAGGAAAGGAAAAAGGAAAGGAAAGGAAAGGAAAAAGGAAAGGAAAGGAAA
>NW_025400800.1:0-1042 GCF_016433145.1 Gracilinanus agilis
GGCAATGGGGGTCAAGTGACTTGCCCAGGGTCACACAGCTGGGAAGTGTCTGAGGCCGGATTTGAACCTAGGACCTCCCGTCTCTAGACTTGGCTCTCAATCCACTGAGCTACCCAGCTGCCCCCTTTCATCTCTTTTTGATGGAGCCCAGATAGAAATGATCCTGGGACAAGCTACTATCCTACTAGTATTGTTTTTTATTTAATATTATTCATTGATAAATTACACAGTGCACTTACTCTTTAGTATAAGGAGAGTTGGGGAGAGATAGACACTTCAGCAAAAAGGCCCGGGGTTCTTTGGCTGCTGAAGGCAATAGTGGAGAAGGTTAGTTTGCCTGGCTGACCTCCCAGGATCCCGGTAAGAAATAGGAACTACCTGGTCGGCAATTTAATGGATAGTTGGCCAGGTCAGGGTGGTGAGGATAAGTTCCATGAGTCTTTTCTGTTCAATCCAGGATTTTGAGGTGCAGCATAGGAGCTTTCTTTCCTACTCTGGGGCGCCCAGTTAGTTCCTCATCTCAGCTCTTCCTGGAGGGAGGCAGGCATGGGGGTGTGGGGGTGCCGGGGGTGGCATTCCTCTCCCTAGAACCTGTACGCTACAGTTTCGCCTGAGACTTTTCTCCCACTCCCTCGGCCGCAGCTTCACAGGGTGTCGCTCTCAGCCTATCACCTGGCTCCCCCAGCCGAGCAGATTGTTAACTTATGCTGACACTGGCGGGGGGGAGCCGCTCCCAGGCTGATACCTCATGGCAGCAACACTTGCACAAATCTTTAATTGTTTAGTTTAAAGAATTGTGTTTTGACCGCGAGGGGATTTTGGCTGGAGCTCAAGAAGTGATAATGATATTTCGCTGCCAAGACGTCTCCTTGGCTCTCTGTGTGTTAATGTGCACTTTCAAGAAGCTCCAATTAACTGCATCAGCTCTCACAGAGAGGAGAAAGGGGAGAGGAGGGAGAGAGAATGAAAGGAGACGAGAGAGAGAGAGAGAGAGAGAGAGAGAGAGAGAGAGAGAGAGAGAGAGAGAGAGAGACTGACTTTT
>NW_025400801.1:0-3053 GCF_016433145.1 Gracilinanus agilis
ACCCAAAAATGAGATTCATTTCCTGTTAAGCCTTTGCATGAGCTGTGAGTGTAAATGGGTTTTATAAAATAGCAGATTCACAATGCACATTCAAATAGAGTACCATAATTTCTAATAACACATTTTAAAACAATAGAAAACAATCCATTATAATCATTTGCTATGATGTTTTAAAAAATCATGTACTTTTTACATATTCAGACCTTGGCTAAGAGGTTTGAACAAACCTCTCAACAAACTCTGTTATTGCCTCCATAGCAATTGTGGGGCAGAGCCTTAAAAAAATCAGATATTAAAAAAACACCTTCTGGGTCTAAATTATCTTCAGAAATTCTATATCTTTCTATATCCTTCTGATAGAAAAGCAGGATAAGACATATAGACTAACACAAGTATATAGGAGCTCTCTTGGCTTCCTGTTTAAAAAAAAAGTTATATAAGACAACAATTCTTCATAATAAAATATATAAAATCTTATCATTTATACGGAAGGGACTAGAATCTAAAGTACAATTTAAAACCTCTCAGAAAATCATAATTTAAATTCTCAAGGCATCAAAATCTCCACGGTTGTACACAATTATCAAGATAGAATAAAAACTTAAGCCGTGTGCTCCTATAGGTTAGATGGCAAATTCAGTATACATAAGGCAATTTACAACTTAAAAATGTGTAGGATGTATATAAATGGTACAGAGAACAGCAGTGTTTTTCTACAGTAAAAAAATGAAACCTTAAATAAATTAGGAAATACAATATGAGTACATGATAACAAGTTATACAGTCAAAAACCTCTTTTACCAGTTCTAATAGATTGTTCATTATTTGGGAG
This sequence comes from Gracilinanus agilis, assembly GCF_016433145.1. Lineage (NCBI taxonomy): Eukaryota > Metazoa > Chordata > Mammalia > Didelphimorphia > Didelphidae > Gracilinanus > Gracilinanus agilis. Next base: position 833 of record NW_025400801.1, read on the forward strand.
TTACAATAAAATATTAAACAGAATTAATCTAGCAGCCAAAATTTCATTAGCTTAAAATGATTCAGTGCAACAGGAAAATCAACAAAAAAAACTACAAAATTAATTCCCAAAACCAATCAGCAAAATACAGTAAGATACAGTCTCTTTAAAACAGAAATAAAACCCATTCAGTTCTGAGATTTTAAAAGTCCACCCCTGGTTCAATTCAAGTTTCTTCTAATTGAGCTCTGCTCTGAGCTTAAGCGGTTTTAAAGTTCAAAGTTCTCCGAAGTTTCAAGTTTGAAATAATCACAAGAAAGTTTGTCATTTTACTTCCTGTTTGAAGAGTAAACACTAGCTCCCAAATGGAAGCATGGGGTATGGTCTAGAGAAAAGCTTAGGCCAGTTTTAGAAAACCAACATGGAGAGATTGTGGGTGGGGGTGCCTAGGTCACGCTTTAGAGAAAACACATGGAGGGGTAGAATGGAGTAAAAGCGTCTTTCAGGTTAAAAGTCAGTAACGGGGGTGAGGGGGGTGGAGTAGCGGCAATACTTCCCACATCTTAAAAGCAGAGCTGCTGAAGCAGATTCTGAGATGGAAACAGCCAGGGACCCAGGAGTCAGCAGCAGGAGCATTGGAAGTGGTGTGCACTGGAGGATTCAGCAGGTAGGGCAGGCAGGAACAGAGGCCAAGTCAGGAGAAGCAGCAGCCAAGGGTCTGCACTGGCAATATCAGGTAGGGCACTTGCATTTGGGGTTAAGGTCATAAGTCAGAAGTGGCTTCTTTGCCCCTCCAGGGTGGATTGGGCTCAGCTGGCTGGAACAGGCTGTTGCTTTTAGCAAAAACATGGCGAACAAAACCACTCTCCCCTTTCCCTGAAAAACAGCCATGTGGCTGGGGAGAACAGTGAGAAAAGAAAAAACAGATCCCAAAACTCCAAAACAGCAAGAGCAGGTCCATACCTCTGGAGAGGATTTTAAATACTCTCAGGCAATCTAAAAAATTGAGAGCTACTTTTCCAATGTGGTTGCCAGAAGTGTAAGGATTAAAAATGATAAAGGCTGATATTATGAGGAAAAATCATACTTTAATTTCCATGGCCATGTTGGTAAAAATATATACGACCACACCTGACTATTTTTTTTAATTTAAACATTTATTAATATTCATTTCTAACATGGTTACATGATTCATGCTCCTACTTTCCCCTTCACCCCCCGTAATCCCCCCACCCATGGCCTATGCACATTTCCACTGGTTTTGTCATGGGTCCTTGATCAAGACCTATTTCCAAATTGTTGGTAGTTGCATTGGTGTGGTAGTTTCGAGGCTACATCCACAATCATGTCCACCCCGACCCATGCATTTAAGCACTTGTTTTTCTTATCTGTTTCTTCTCCTACAGTCCTTCCTCTGAATGTGGGTAGCATTCTTTACCACAAATCCCTCAGAATTGTCCTGGGTCATTGCATTGCGGCTGGTACAGAAGTCCATTGCATTCGATTTTACCATAGTATATAAGTCTCTGTGTACAGTGTTCTTCTGGCTCTGCTCCTTTCACTCTGCATCAGTTGCTGGAGGTCTTTCCAGTTCACCTGGAACTCCTCCAGTTTATTATTCCTTTTAGCACAATAGTATTCTATCACCAGCATATACCATCATTTGTTCAGCCATTCCCCAATTGAAGGGCATAGCCTCTTTTTCCAGTTTTTTGCCACCACAAAAAGTGTAGCTATAAATATTTTCATACAAGTCTGTTTATGTATGGTCTCTTTGGGGTACAAACCCAACAATGGTTTGGCTGGATCAAAGGGCAGGCATTCTTTTACAGCCCTTTGAGCATGATTCCAAATTGCCAGCCAGAATGGTTGGATCAGTTCACAGCTCCACCAGCAATGCATTAATGTCCCAATTTTGCCACATCCCCTCCAGCATTGATTACTCTCCCCTTCTTTCATTTAAGCCAATCTGCTAGGTTGAGGTGATACCTCAGAGTTGTTTTGATTTGCATTTCTCTAATTATTAGAGATTTAGAACACTTTCTCATGTGCTTATTGATATTTTTGATTTCTTTACCTGAAAATTGCCTATTCATGTCTCTTGCCCATTTATTAATTGGGGAATGGCTTGATTTTTATACAATTGATTTAACTCCTTGTATATTTGAGTAATTAGACCCCTGTCAGAGTTTTTCGTTATAAAGATTTTTTCCCAATTTGTTGTTTCCCTTCTGATTTTGAC
>NW_025400802.1:0-1116 GCF_016433145.1 Gracilinanus agilis
GGGAAAACAGGACTGGGGCAACCAGATAATCACTGGCAGCCCCAGAGGTTGTACCTGTGTGCAGCAAGAGGAGGGACCCCCAGGTGGCTGGGGGGCGCGCACGGACTTTCCCCAAGCGTCCACGTGGGTGAAGGCACTGCCTCGGGCCAGGACAAAGGCCTCTAAAACACAGCCTTTCCCAAGCACTGAAGGCATGGCCTCAGGTGCGAATAAAGATCTCCAGCCCACAGACTTTCACTACCTTCTTCAAGGGTGAAGGCAGGGCCCTAAGAGCATCTGCACAGGCAAAGGCAGTGCCCTAGGCTTGGATAACGATCTCCAGCCCAGGCTTAGACCTCCAGTGAGGACCCAGTGCAGACCCAGCACAGCAGTGGAAGCAGCCCCAAAGACTGCTGAAGGAGCCTCGGGCAGAGGGGCAGACTGGGAACTACCAGGAGGCCTGACCCCAGGACAAGGAGACCAGAGCCCCGGGAGCTTGCAAGGCCCAGGCAGACCCTGAGTGCAAAGACAAAGCTGAAAAGGGGTGGGGCCAACAATGGCCAGCAATAAGGAAGTGCAGAAGAAAAAGACTATCAAGAGAAACTCTGGAACACTGGACAACTTCTACACAGAGAAAATCCAGACACCAGAGGAGGGAAAACAAAAATCCAAACCTCCCCCAAAAAATGAAAGCTGGTCACAAGCTATGGAAGAGTTTAAAAATGAAATGTTGAGGAAGATGGAAGAAATCTGGCAAGAAAATAACAGTTTAAAAGGCAGAATTTCGCAATTGGAAAGTGAGACAAGACAACTGAAGACCAAAAATGACCAGATTGAAAAGGAAAACCAAAAAACTACAGCCGAAATCCAAAACATTAAAGCCGAAAACCAAAACATTAAAGCTGAAAACCAAAACATTAAAGCCGAAAACCAGTCCTTAAAGGCTAGAATCGAACATATAGAAACCAATGATCTCTCAAGACAACAAGAACAAATAAAACAAAGTCAAAAGACTGATAAAATAGAAGGAAACATGAAATATCTCAATGAGAGAGTGACAGACCAAGAAAACCAGTCTAGAAGAGACAACTTGAGAATCATTGGTATTCCAGAAAAGGCAGAAATTAATAGAAACTT
>NW_025400803.1:0-5447 GCF_016433145.1 Gracilinanus agilis
GAAAGAGAGAAAGAGGAAGAAAGAGGGAGGGAGGGAGGGAGGGAGGGGGGGAGGGAGGGAGAGGCATGGAGAGAGAGGAGAGAGAGAAAGAGAGAGAGAGAGGAGAGAGAGAGAGAGAGACAGAGACAGAGACAGAGAGAGAGAGACAGAGACAGAGACAGAGACAGAGACAGAGACAGAGAGAGAGAGAGAGAGGAGAGAGAGAATTTAATAGAAGGGAAGTAGAAGAGTCAGAGATAAAGTCCTGACTTTCAAGAGATATGCATATCATAGGAGATAAACCATCTCCACGAAAGACTATAAAATCCTAATATACTGAAATATATGATTTTGTATGAAAATGAGAGGCATTGTCCTGAAATATAGTTTAAGAGAAGGGGGATGGTCCCCCTTTCTTTTTTTAAATAGAAAGGCGTAAGGAATAAGTTTATTAACCTTTGGTCGTTGTTCAATCCAAGTCTGTCTTAACACCAGAAGTTTTTCCTAAGACACCTTGTGTTCCCTGGTCAATCCATAAGTGAGATTGGCAGCGACGGCCCCTGTCTTAGGCTACACAGGGGGAGTTACTCAACCATCAAGGGTTGAGGTCCTGTGCTACTCCCGTCATTGGGTTACCGCCCTGCTGGAAAACTGCAAACGAGTGTCACAAGGTTGTTCTGTGTCCATCATCTCAATACAATGGTATTGAACCATAGGGAACTTATCAAGGGCTGAGTTAACATTAGTTTTGATGAATTTCGTTAGACGTTGGAAGGCCCAAGGGCCAAAGGTTAAGATCAATAAAAATATAAAGAGAGGTGTAATAATAGTGGGAATTAAAGTGGAGAGCCAAGGAGAACCTCTGAGAAGGGTATTAAACCATCCTTCCTGTGCCTCGGCTTCCCTTTTCCTCTGGGCTAGCCGTTCACGCAACTTTGCCATAGATTCCCTTACTACGCCAGTATGGTCAGCGTAAAAACAACATTCCTCTTTGAGGGCTGTGCATAATCCCCCCTCTTTTAAAAAAAGGAGATCAAGACCGCGCCTATTCTGTAAGACTACCTCTGACAGAGAAGTGAGTGATTGTTCCAGGGCTGTGACAGACTTTTCAAGGGCTTCTAAATCGGTTGTCATGGCCATCTGAAGAGCGGCCAAGTGTTGGGTCTGGAGAAGGGCAGTAGTGCCAGTGCCAATGCCTGCAGCAAGACCGCCGAGTCCTAACAGGATAGCTAAAGTAGTAAAGGGTTCCCTACGTGTTCTAGGAGAGGGGGAGAGGAGGGAGGCCACACTGTCGTCCGTGTGGAAAGAGATACGTGGCCATAGCTGGACAAGAACACAGAATTCAAAGGAGGTATTGAAAACTAGAAGAGATATACAAGGGATGAGGCCAGTATTGCAAGCCCAAAAGCCATTATTCGGGGCTTCCAAAAAGGAAGGGGAAGGGGGGAGGTCAAGGGTGGAGTTACATAAGTGGGCATGAGATCGGGGAATGGTGCCTAAACAAAGGCCACGGCCAGAGACTTCAGCAAGGGTGAGATGGCGAGGAAAGGCGGCGCAGCGCGGGGAAGCTAGAACTGTTTCATTGGGTTCTGCCATATAGGCAATACCTTCATAGTAAGGGGGTTGTGGACTCAGACAGAGCCAGCACTTAATTGTCAAATCTGGCCTGGAAGCATTCAGGGCAGTGTAGGCACCTGATACTAGAGATAAAAATCTGTCTGCTGTACCGGGAATATTTAGGGACCCTTGCTGTGACTGGGGCTGTAACTGGGAGGAGGGATTCGGAGCTGAAGGGGAAAAAAGGGGAACCGATGGGATGGGGAGAGGCGTGGGAGCCGGTAATGGCTGGGGGTTAGGGGAAAAGGGGCGTCGTTGATCCGAGAGGATGATGTTAGGACCAACAGAAACAATGAGGGGCTGCACACGGAAGCGGAGGGTGAAAAGGAGAACATCATCAAAACCGCCCTTCTTATAGAGTCGTAAACCCCAAGTCAAGCCATCTGTCCATTTAACACTTCGTTTCCCCGCGTTGGTAAATGTGATAATGAGGGGATTACAATTAGGAGGACTGGGGGAGCACACAGATGGACTGGAAAGATTGCGGGTTATTGCTATCAAGTTCTGGTTCGCCTGGATCCAATATCCAGTGCCAATTGTTTCACATCCCCAGGCTGCACAAAATCCGTCTGTCTGGTCCCCACAGTGTGGTGGCTGATCAAAGCCAGGGCAGCCATATAGAGGAAACTGAGTGTATTGAGTCCAGTAATCCGGGATGCTAGGCACGCCAGGGAGGGTGGGGGCGCAGTAGTGGGTTGAGGACATTTGGGGGGCGCCTAGGGCACAAAGATCAACCGGAATGGAAGGAAACCACGTCCATTGGGGCCATTGGGAAGAAGAAACGGAGGTAATGATGGCTTGATTAACTGGATTGATGATCTCCCATCTTGTTGGACCAGGAGATGAGGACTGGAAGTGGTGACTGGAAGGAAGGTGGAGTAGATGATGTAAACTGCCAGAGAAAACGAGTTCAGGATCTGAGGTCCCATCTGTGACGTTATCAGGGTTGTGGTTCTGTAAAAGGAAGAAGAAAAGAACTTCTCAGGGACCAGACCCTGGCTTAGAAGGGCTAGTATCTGGGGCGAAAGGTTTAATCAGTCTAGATGGAATCCAATGGGCATTGTTAGCCGCTTTATCAAAAATACAGGCAGAGCCCTTTCCCCAGATAATGACAGGGTCGGGGCCACACCAGAGGCCCCGTGACAGGGTCACGCCAAAGGACTGTGGCCAGATTAGATGAAGTTTGCGGATTCCAGTGGCGATCAGCAGCGGAACGCCCTTCGGCATCCAGCGTGAGGAAATTAAGAACAAAGAGGGCTTGGGCAAGAAGCAAAGTCTGATTGCCACTTAAAGGATAAAGAGTTTCTTGGGCTTTGAGTTTAAAAAGAGTATTTTTAAGAGTTTGGTTTGCTCGTTCAACAATGCCTTGCCCTTGTGGGTTGTAAGGTGTGCCTGTAACATGTTTTATGCCTAGCTGGGAACAAAATTGTTTAAAGGCTTGGCTGGTATAGCCAAGGCCATTGTCTGTTTTAATGGAGAGAGGTTTCCCCATCATCGACATGGCAAAAAATATATGCTTAATGACATGTTTAGTGGCTTCCCCCGATTGTGCAGATGCGAAAAGAAAGCCACTAAATGTATCAATGGAAACATGAACATACTTAAGTTTAGCAAAAGAAGGGACGTGGGTGACGTCCATCTGCCATAAGTGGCCGGGGAGAAGACCACGGGGGTTAATTCCCAAATGGGGTTCAGGCAAGAGAGTAACACAATTCTTACAATTTTTCACAATTGACCTGGCCTGTTCTCTGGTAATTTTGTAGGCCAGGCGGAGTGATTGAGAGTTAAGGTGGTGAAGCCTATGTGCCTCTGTAGCGAGGGAGACGGGATCCGAGGAGAGGGCGGTAGAGGGGGTGGATGTGGTTACTAAGGCAGTTAAGCGAGTGTGCTGGTCCGCAAGGTCGTTCCCGAAGGATAAGGGGCCCGGGAGGCCGGAGTGGGCACGTATGTGGCCCACGAAAAAGGGGCAGGACCGTGATCGAATGGCTTGCTGGAGTTGGGAAAAAAGAAGAAAAGTAGCAGTTGTTGGTTGGATTGCAGGAACGATTTCTAGTCGGAGCAGGGATTGGACAACATATCTGCTATCCGAATAGAGATTAAATGGAGTATCGGGCAGGGAGTGAAAAACTGTTAAGGCAGCATAAAGTTCCACCAGCTGTGCGGACTCATAAGGAGTTTGGATGGAGCGAGGGTGATTGTTCATGACTATGGCAGCAAGGCCAGTTTTGGAACCATCCACAAAAATTGTGGGTGCTCCTGAGATGGGGGAGGATCGGGTTTGACGTGTGAGTATGAAGGGGGTAAGATTAAGAAACTGTAACAATTTATTACTGGGCATGTGATTATCTAAGGTGCCCTGAAACGTGGACATGAGTACAGCCCAGTTATCATTCTGAGATTTGAGGCAGTCGAGCTGTTCTCTGCTATAAGGGGATACCACGTGGTCAGGGGGACGGCCAAAATGGCGTGTAGAAAGGCGAATGCCTATCATAGCTATACGGGCAACCAAATCGGGGTACGGGGTAAGAATCTTTCGATTGTACATGGGGAGATGTATCCAAATGAGGGGAGAAGGATCTTGCCATAGGAGTCCAGTGGGAGAGAATTCAGTAGGGAAGATGAGGAGGTACAGGGATAATTTTGGGGAGAAGTATCCAATATTCTGTGTAGCTATAGCTTGTTCTACCTTTTTGAGGGAAGCTTCACCTGCCGGGGTCAAAGAACGAGGGGAGGAAGGGTCAGCATCCCCTCTAAGAATGTCCTCCAGTGGACGGAGGTCTGCTTTGGAAAGTTGCAGATAGGGGCGTAGCCAATTAATGTCCCCTAAAAGCTTCTGGAAATCATTAAGAGTCTTGAGGGAAGAGCGTTTAAGCTCAACCTTATTGGAGAAGAGCTGGTCGGGTTCAAGCCGAAATCCTAGGAAGGTGAAGGGGTATTGAGTTTGAATTTTATCTGGGGCAATACTAAAGCCGCGAGCTTGGAGCTCTCTGACAATAGCCTGGGCTATAGTCTGTGTCAATGAGGGGGAGGGGGCAGCAATGAGGAGATCATCCATATAATGGATGATATAGGCCGAAGGATACTGAGTCCGAAGTCAATAGATTGAGCAACGAATTTCTGACATAATGCAGGGGAATTAGCCATACCCTGGGGCAAAACGGACCAATGAAATCGGGGGTTAGGCCCTATATGATTGACTATGGGAATGGAAAATGCAAAGCGAGGGCTATCGGAGGGATCAAGAGGGATTGAGAAAAAGCAATCTTTAATATCGATGACAATTTTGCTGAACCCTTTTGGGATAGCAGTCGGGGATGGAAGGCCTGACTGTAAAGCCCCCATGGGTAGCTTGGTCTTATTGACCTCACGTAGGTCCTGTAGAAGTCTCCATTTCCCCGATTTCTTTTTAATAACAAAAATAGGTGTATTCCATGGGGAAGTGGAAGGTTCAAGGTGTCCAAGAGAAAGTTGCTCCTGCACTAGCATTAGGGCAGCTTGAACCTTCTCAGATGTTAGAGGCCACTGGTCAATCCAGACAGGGGAATCGGACTTCCAGGTGATCTTATCTGCCTGGATTGCAGGGGGATCAGTGACCTTTATAAAAATTTTTTTGACCCAAGTCCTCCTTTATCATTTTGGGCTGAGGGGGCTATTGGGTGTAGGATGCCTTGTTCGTTCTTGCCAAGGCCTTTGCCTGGGAGGTAGCCAGATTTCAGCATCATGGTGGTGACAGTATCACTGGGGCTCACCATGAGGAGCCGCATCTGGGCCAGAATATCCCTGCCCCAGAGATTAACGGGGAGTCCCGCGACTACATAGGGACGGGTAGTGCCACTATTGCCCTCAGTATC
>NW_025400804.1:0-4489 GCF_016433145.1 Gracilinanus agilis
GTATAATATAGAATGTTTTATAATATATATTATATTAGTATAATGTCATAGAGGATGTTTTATAATAGATAATATATTATGGAATAAATTGTATGATATTATAGAATGTTATAATACATCATATTAGTAGAATATTCTAGGGTAAGTTTTAGAATATATCATATTAGTAGAATATTATAGAATACATTTTATGATATATAACATATTAGTATAATATCAAATGTTTAAAATATATTAGCATAATGTTATAGAACAGAATTGAGAACATGGAAAATATGATGTAATATTATAGAATACAGGTAGATATGTGTGTGTGTGTGTGTGTGTGTGTGTGTGTGTGTTTCCCCTTCCATTCTTAATACGTTTTAGGGTCTTTAACAGAAATGAGTATTGTATCTAGTCGAAGGCTTTTTCTGCATCTAGCAGTAGAATGATATTAGTAAAAAGGATTTCCCTAATGGTGGACCATCCTCGGATCACTGAGAGAAACTTAATTAGGTTGGAAGTTTGGAAAAGAAAGGACCAGAGCATGGTAGGACTTGAACAGCAGCCCGAGGAGCTCGGTCTTTATCCTGCAGGTAATGAGGAGCCATGGAAAGTCATTGAGCTTGGGGGTGGCGTGATATTGCAAGGCCGACCTGAATAGATACGGCTCCTTTCTTTCTCTAGCATTCTAGCCACTGTCGTGCCATGATAACTGCCCGTGATAGGAAATGGCAAAGACGGAATGGAAGTCCGGACTCGTTTCTGCCCAGGGCTCTTTGGACCACTCTCTTCCTAACTCTAGAACTGGGATTCCTTCTACTGGACTGATTTCTCCCCTTCCCTGACCTCCCAGAGTACCCTCGTTTCCCCATTGGCCCTTGGCACAGACTGACGGTGCTGCTAATGAAATAACTCACACGGGGGCCTCTAGCCTCCTAACTAGACAGAGCATCCTGGTGCAACGCAGAAAGTCTTGGATTTGTGGCCGAGAGACCTGCAGGCCTTTCACTTACTAGTTGTATAACTTTGGGCAAATCATTCCCTTCTCTGAGCCTCAGTTTCCTCTGTTGTAAAATGAGGAGGTGGATCTAGATGAGCCTCAAGATCTCTCCCAGCGGGCCCATTCTCCAAGTCGTGAGTGCCAGAACTGGGCCTTTTCCTTCTCTGGGAGTGGGCCAGGGCTGGGGCCAGTGTGGATGCTAATTGGATACCCTGAGCGAGAGAGTGAGGGAATGAGCCGTTCAACAGGCCTGGCCTGGTCGGACCAAACGTGGAGGGCTGGGCTTGGTTCTGGCTACCCCCTTTTAAGAGAACCAGTGACTCGGGGAAGGTTTCAGGAGGAGGGCAATTAGGATGATGAAGGGCACGAAGGGAGTTCACGGAAGTAGGGACAGTGACCGTGGCCAGAGGATGGATGGAGATGTGGGTGCTCGCTTCAAATAGCTAACGGGCTCTATGTGGAAGAGGACTCCGGGTTCGTTTCAGGTTGGCTTCAGAGGGTGACCGTGTAGTGAGGCAGACTTGGGCTGGACTTGGGGAGAGACTTCCTGCCAGTTGGAGCTGTCCCAAAGGGGAAGGTGCCAGGTAGCTGGAGCAGCTAGGTAGTGCTTCACTGGCTCTTTAGCCATCAGGAAGACCCGAGTTCAAATCCAATCTCAATTGTTGCCTAGCTCGGTGGCCCTGGGCAAGTCACTTCATCCTGTTTGCCTCCATTTCCCCCCCCTGTCAAATGAGTTTCAGGAGGAAATGGCAAACCACTCCGGGATCTTGGCCTAAAAAGCCCACGTGGGGTCACCGTGGGTAGGACTGAAAACGATTCCACCACTCTAGGTCAGCCATTGGAGATGTGCAAGTCAAGCCTAGGCGCCACCCAGGGAATCGAGTGGGCCCCCGAGGTACCCTCTAGCTTAGGAATTACAAAATCCAGTAAGTGTCCAAGGAAAGGGCATCACCCAAAGGGAAAGGGCAGCCCCACTCACCCTCTGGTGGGTGCCTCCGGCAGAACACGAAGCCCACGGTGAAGAGCAGCACAGTGCAGAGGAGAATGATGAGGATGATGGCATACAGGGGCAGGCCCCTGCCACCTAAAGGAGGAAACATGCCTGGATGGAGGCGGCGGGCCAGTGCTCCTGCTCCCCTCCCCCAAGGCCCAGTCACTGGCTCGCCCATTCTCCCACTTGCTCCTTTCCTTGATGGGCCACAGCCTCAGTCACAAGACAAGAATCCTCCTATAGGCCCAATTGGAGATCACTGGTTCCTGGCAGTAGGGAGCTGGGTCAGTTCTCCTGTTTTTGGAAGCTGCAGCTAGAGCCGGTGTCCTTACCTGGCCCAGTGAATGTGGGGGAGATGGTCATCCTGCCTCTCGGAGCCAAACTGGGGGACCCAGAATGCATCACTGCAGCAAGAAGGAATTGGGTCAGGAGATGAAGTTGGGGAACCTTCAGTGCTCCAGGCCTGATGCCAGGCATGGTGGCCCTGCTGTCCCATCAGCACTGGGGATGCTGGGGGCTTGAAAGGAGACGAGTGGCTGCTCGCACCCGTCTCCAGGTTGGCCTCTAGGGCCCAGAAGCTGAGCCGGGAAGAGTCTGAGGCCCCATCTTGACAGAGAGGCATGGGGAACCTGGAGGAGGAGATCTCTGGCCCGATAAGAGGTGGGACTCACTAATCCCCATCCAGGTTCCACCTTGCCCCTCTCCTAACCTCGTCCGGGGGGAGGCCTGATAGGCACTTGGATGAGCCCATAGAATTCCAGGTAAAAGGGGCCTTAGAGTCCTGGTAGCTCAGGGCCTGAACTCAAGAAGACCCGAGTTCAAATCTGGCCTCAGATACTTTCTACCTGTGTGACCCTGGGCAAGTCCTTTTTTTTTTTTTCTTAAACCCTTAACTTCTGTGTATTGGCTCCTTGGTGGAAGAGTGGTAAGGGTGGGCCATGGGGGTCAAGTGACTTGCCCAGGGTCACACAGCTGGGAAGTGTCTGTGGCCGGATTTGAACCCAGGACCTCCCCTCTATAGGCCTGACTCTCCATCCACTGTGCTACCCAGCTGCCCAGATTGTATATTCTCTAGTTCAAGTCCTAGACTTTCTGGTCATGTGGCAGACATATGTCACCAATTTGCTCCTTCTTTGGAAAAGATTAAAAAAAGTAACCTTACCTACCATCTTGGAATCAATACTAAGTATCAGTTCCAAGGCAAAGAGTGGTAAGGGTTAGGCAGTGGGGTTAAGCGACTTGCCCAGGGTCACACAGGCAATAGCCAGGACTTTTTTTAAACCCTTAACTTCTGTGTATTGGCTCCTAGGTGGAAGAGTGGTCAGGGTGGACAATGGGGGTCAAGTGACTTGCCCAGGATCACACAGCTGGGAAGTGTCTGAGGCCGGATTTGAACCCAGGACCTCCCGTCTCTAGGCCTTGCTCTCCATCCACTGAACTACCCAGCTGCCCCCCCTTTTTTTGGAACCTGGACTTAACCTCTTTCTGCCTCAGTTTCCTCATGAATAAAAGCATTTCTTCCACAGGGTCATTGTGGGGAGCAAAGAAGAAAGATTGGACAATGCTTGGCACAGTGTGTGGCACAGAGGAGGCGCTATAGCGATGCTATAGGAAGGGGAGGGGAGGAGTCCTCCTCCAAAGGAGACTGGAGGACCCTTCCCACTATCCTCCAGTGCCCGAAGCCAGCCGGGGGCAGGCATGACGCGGGTACTGGGGAGGTTGGGAAGCGGGGGAGGAAGAGGGAGAGGGCGCTCAGCTGTGCGTTTCCAGGGTGCCTGAAGGCCATTGGCTGAGTGCGGAGGGAGGGAGGCAGGCTGGGAACAGCAGTGAGGAGATGTTCTGATCTTACCTGGCCCTTCCCGGCTGCCCCCAGCATGGTCCGCCCCCACAGTCGTTGGTTGCCTAGGTGATGGCTCTGCGGTGGCGCGATGCGTTGCTGTGGCAACAAAGAATCAGGATTCGGACGTCAGTTAGTGCGCAGCTGAGCCCAGCACGCAAAAGTGACGCTTTCACTGCCCACGCAGCTCCAGGCCTCTCCCGCCCTGGGCGTGGGGGATGGGGCCGACACTGATGCCCCCCCAACCCCCCTCCCGGGTCGGCTGGGGGCCTGTGGCCTGGCAGCCCAGTGCTTACTGTGCAAACAAGGGAATCAGATGAGGGGACTTTGGAGGGGGGCTGGGGGCCTGGTGCCAACACGGCAGATGAGACCCCCAGGGCCAGGCTAGGGAGAGATCCTGCCTCAGGGGAACGGGACAGTCCTCCTAATCCATTAGGCCTTTCCTCAACCAGGCCATCTCTAGGTTTCTCTGAGGAGAAAGTGAGAGACCCGAGGGAGGACAGAGCCCAGCTATCTGACCCAAGGGGCTCAGTGGATAGAGAGCTAGGCCTGGAAACAGGAAGTCCTGGGCTCAAGTGTGACCTCAGATACTTCCTAATGGTATGACCCTGGGCAAGTCACTTGATCCCATTGCCTAGCCCTTACCACTCTTCTGCTTTGGAACCAATACTCAGTA
>NW_025400805.1:0-1043 GCF_016433145.1 Gracilinanus agilis
GGCACTCCGTGTGTGTGTGTGTGTGTGTGTGTGTGTGTGTGTGTGTGTGTGTGTGTGTGTGTGTGTGTGAGAGAGAGAGAGAGAGAGAGAGAGAGAGAGAGAGAGTGAGAGAGAGAGAGAGAGAGATTAAGGAAGTGGATTCCATCTCTGGGCTTTGGATTTTTCCTCTGTGAAATAAAGGGGATTTGCAACATGACCTCTAAGCTTATTTGAGGATCTTTTAACCTCTAGAATGCTCTAGTTTTAGGTGATTCCATCCCAGAATAATCACTGGTTGGATTCTGCTGGGCAGTGGTCTTTAACCCAAGAGAGAGGGGTTGGATCACAGTTGAAGTATTTGGCTACCCCAGTTCTGCTCCTTCTCCAGCGCCAACCTCCTTCCCTAGGTTTCCTTTTCAAGATGGCGCCCATCACTACATTTCCTCTTTCCCTCCACTGAAACAGATGATACTGAGCTGGAAGAGACCTTAGAATCTAGATGATCAGAAAGTAAGTTGTAGAACCAGGATTCCTACACCAACCAGCGAATTCTGAACCCCATGTTCTTTGTTCCCTGCTAGGTTGCCTCCACATTGCCTACCTCTAGGGTCATTAGGAGGAAAACACACTGTTATCCTGAAAGTGCTTTTGAATGCAAATTGTCTGGTTCCATTCTCTCTGGCCCTCAAGCAAAATGGGCCTTAAAGAACTGGGTGTTTGGGGAATGAACTGGTCAAGTTTTCTTGTGGCTCTCTCTGACCTCCTGGGTGAATGGAATTAGCTCACCCGCATTCTTTTGTGTAGACTTAGCCACCAGGAATAATGTCACCCCACCCAATTTAGAATTAAGTGGGGAGGGGAAAGTCTGTTACCCACATGTGATAGTAAGTAACAAATCAAAAACAAGGGACTGCCCTTTGGGCAGTCCAAAACAGTGCTAGGGCTGCCATTTGGCTACTCGAAATTGGAGGTGGATGCAGGAAGTGACGAAAGATGCTATCCTTCAAATATGATGCAATCCTTCAAATTGAATCCTTCAAATTCCCTTTGAATTGTCACGTGGG
>NW_025400806.1:0-2184 GCF_016433145.1 Gracilinanus agilis
ATATATTATAATATAATATAATATAATGTGAGGCTCTATACCGGGGTGCTGGCATTGTTGGAGGGGAGACAATGTTAAAAAACAAATCAACAGGTCTTCCCAATCGCTATGATATGGGCAGGAAAGATAGTGAGGAATTCAAGATGACTCCTCATTGTGAGCCTGAGAGACCAGGAAGATGGTCTCTAGAGTAATAAGGGAGAAAGGAACAGGGAAAGGTTTGGGGGAAAGCTAAGCTCTCTTTTGGACGTATGAATGTGAAGATGTCTACTGGATATCCAGTTCAAGATGCCTGAAAGGTGTTATAGAGAAAGTGTAGATTAAGTTCATTTAAGTTAGCAAAGGCAACTGGAGATGTAAGCTACAAAGTCAGCAGAGAAGCTGGGGTAGGAGAGGTAGGTTTGAGAATCATCCTCACAGAGAGGGCCATCTCTGGGAGCTGATGAGATCCAGAAGTGAAGTAGTGAAGAGGCAGAAGAGAAGAGGGTCCAGGAGGGAACCCTGAGGGACCCCAGCAAAGAATACGGAGAAGGAGAAGCCAACTAGATAAGAGTAATAGGTTGGTTACCTCCTTTTTGGACCTTACATGTCCTTGTTTTTTTACATAATTTATAAGTCCAGGGACTACAGGACTTTAGAGCAGAGTCCTTGGGAACCAGCCGGACCAGCCCCATATTGAAAAGAGAAGGAAACTAAGTCTTAGAGGGGAAACGAATCACGCAAGGCAACAGATCTAGCAAGGGGCGGAGGTCTCAGGACCAGGGCTCTCCAGCTGCAGCCTGCTCTACATCCATGCTGTGTCTGCCCACTGCCCCTTAGGCTATCTCATTATTTGAATTCTTCTACCATCAACCGAGATAACATTTATAAAGCACTTAGTACAGTGCTTGGCACATAGTAAGTGCTTCAACGAGGTATATTCCCTTCCTTCCTTTCCCTTCGGAGACCCCAGTGTCCAAGGCTGGACCATAAGACCCTAACAGCACAATATCCAATGGGCTTTTTGTAGTAGGAGTTTTTTGGGGGCCATGAAAATGTTGGCCAGTTTTTCTAATGTGGTTGAGTCAAATCTCTGCCTACTTAATTCTGAGCCCAACCCATTGGAAGCAAACAAACACACTGAGGGTGGGTGCTAAGGCATAGTGGGAAAAAATATTGGACTTGATTAGAAACTTGGGGGCTGGGGGGAGGGGAGTACCTTCCATATCACCCAGTCCAACCCCTTATTTTTCACATGAGGAAGTGGAGGCACAAAGCACTGACTTTCCCAATAGCGTCAGAGAAGCAATTTGAAACCTCACAAGTCCCAATTTCCCCATTAACTATGCAACTGTAACTAGTCACTTCACCTTAGTGAAGTGGCTGAAAATAATTACTCAGACTGCTTTCCTTGGAGGGTAGTTTTGAGAATCAAATGAGATAAAGGCTATAAGGAACTTGGTAACCTTGAAGCGCTAGGACTGTTAACTTTCCTGATTATCATTCCCTTTCCTTAAGTCGAGTATGTTGAGAAGTTTTCAGAAGTACATTCAAGCATCCGTTTCTGAAATGCAGATCTCTGAGCCCTGGGAGCCAAAAATCTTTCAGCATCAGTCATTCCCCCATTTGGTCTTCTTCCTTGGCCAGCCCTTCCTGGATAACATCTACCCCTACTCTACCTCATGAATTATGGGGGTGTACTCTGTAAACCTTTAGTGTGCTCTGTGTCAACTAATAACTTCTAGACACCAGGACTAGGAAGAGAATAGGCTTCAAGAGCGGTAGATGAGTGATTAACTAAAAATTTTAAAAGTCTTTACTATATGTCCAGCTGGGTGTTAAATGCTGAGGCTACAGAGGCTGCCTGGTGAAGAGCAAGAACTCAAGGACAAATTAGTCTTTTTGTCCCTACATCTCTATTGATATTTCCTCCTAATAATGATTATAAATAGGTCAGAGACCTTGGGGCCATGATATGGCCAGGGCCAGGAGGTAGCCTGTTGGCCAAATATTGTTTAAAAGTTAAGAGTTTGATACTATCTGGGTGACCCTGGGCAAGTCACTTTACCCCAGTTATCTAGCCCTTGCCACTCTCCTGTCTTAGAATCAATACTAAGGTATTGGTAAGGCAAGGATTGATGGTAAGGATTAAAAGAAAGAAAAATAAAAAAGGAAAGAAGGAAGGAAGGGAAGGAAGGAAGGAAG
>NW_025400807.1:0-1527 GCF_016433145.1 Gracilinanus agilis
TCCTAGAGGATCAACTAAGAAGCTTGTAGAAATAATCAACAACTTTAGCAAAGTTGCAGGATACAAAATAAATGCACATAAATCATCAGCATTTCTATATATTTCCCACACATCACAACAGCAAGAGGTAGAAAGTGAAACACCATTTAAAATCACCCTAGACAACATAAAATACTTAGGAATATATCTACCAAAATAAACACAGGAATTATAAGAAAACAACTACAAAACAGTTTCCAAACAATTAAAACTAGATCTAAACAATTGGAAAAACATTGATTGCTCATGGATAGGACAAGCTTACATAATAAAAATGACCATTCTACCCAAATTAATTTACCTATTTAGCACTATACCTATCAAACTACCAAAAAACTTTTTTACTGAATTAGAAAGAAACTATAACAAAGTTCATTTGGAGTAACAAAAGATCAAGAATATCAAGGGAAAAAATGAAAAAAATGTGAAGGAAGGGGGCCTAGGAGTACCACATATTAAACTATACTATAAAGCAGCAGCCATCAAAACCATATAGTCCTAGCTGAGAGACAGAAGGGAGGATCAATGGAATAGACTTGGTGTAAGTGATGTCAGCAAGACAGTGTATGATAAACCCAAAGAGCCCAACTCTTGGGACAAAAATCCACTATTTGACAAAAACTGCTGGGAAATTTGGAAAACAATATGGGAGAGATTAGGTTTAGATCAACATCTTGCACCCTATACCAAGATAAATTCAGAATGGGTGAATATTGAATATAAAGAGGGAAACTATAAATAAGATAAGTGAATACAGAATAGTATACTTGTCAGATTTCTGGGAAAGGAAAGATTTTAAAATCAAGCAAGAATTAGAGAAAATTACAAAATGTAAAATAAGTGATTTTGATTATATCAAACTAAAGAGCTTTTGTACAAACAAAAACAATGTAGCCAAAATCAGAAGGGAAAGAACAAATTGGGAAAAAATCTTTATAACAAAAAACTCTGACAGGGGTCTAATTACTCAAATATTCAAGGAGTTAAATCAATTATATAAAAAGTCAAGTCTGTTAGAGGTTTTGAGATCAGACTATAACCAGGTATCCACTGCCTACAGTAACCCGTGATACCTAATATTGCACGGAGCTGCTTCTTGGTCTTAGGCATGCACAGCTTTTGTATATGTGCAACTCTCTTTTGGGAAATCCATCTTATACCCTTTTCCAACAAGAAGCCGAGGTATTCTACGCAGGATCTAGGTTTAAAATTCCTCTAGTATTGTAGCTACTGGACTTTTCACTTTCCCTTCCACATTCCCTAGTTGGTGATAGAGAAGAGGTAGTGCCTGTGTCTGAGAATTCAGCACTTTCCTTCTCAATGGTCTGCAGGAGCCCATCTCCCTTATTGACACTGTCCATTTCCAAGAGATCCCCATTAGAACACTTGTCTATATTCATTGCCCTTGCTGTTTGGCTTTGCTATACATGTAAATGATCCACAGTCTTACTACAGAATGGTTCTGTCCCCCCATAGTGAGAATCAAGG
>NW_025400808.1:0-7332 GCF_016433145.1 Gracilinanus agilis
AGGCAAGAGCCTCCTCCAGCAAAAAGGTTTCTCCTCACTAGCATCTCTAGGTCTGGCTCTTCCCTGGACCCTTGATTTCATTGGTACACAAGACTTCTGACTATGGCATTTTACAAATATGATCTCATTTTTTCCTCACAACACCCCTGGGATGTGCTATTTATCCTCATTTTGCAGCTAAGGGAACTGAGGCAAATAAAGGTTAAGAATCTTGTTCAAGATCACACAACTTCTAAGCATCTGAGAAAGATTTGAACTCAGGTCTTTTTGACTCCAGGTTCAACGCTCAATCCATGGTACCATTTAGCTGCCTAACTTGCCTAGGATCACACTACAAGTATGTATCAGAGTTGGTTCTCTATTTACTAAGCCCTGCTGCCTCAGTGATGGGGCTGATATTAACAGTTTTTTTTTTGGGGGGGAGGTCCTGAGCTACAGTTTTATTTTTGTAGGGAACATTAAGCTAAGAAACTCACTCTATAATGCAAATTAGATATTGCTTTGCATTCTGTGATTTTATTCTCATGATTTGAACCCACTCCCTCCTGACTTCTGCTTTTTGAATCCTTTGTTTCCTTCAAGAATCAGCTCCGATGACATTTTTTAGGAAAAGACTTTCCTGATAGTTCCCCTCTCCCCCAGCTACTGGTGTCTACCCTCCCCTTGAGTTTATTCTGACTATCTATATACTTATTTTTTTTTAACCCTTGTACTTCGGTGTATTGTCTCATAGGTGGAAGATTGGTAAGGGTGGGCAATGGGGGTCAAGTGACTTGCCCAGGGTCACACAGCTGGGAAGTGGCTGAGGCCGGGTTTGAACCTAGGACCTCCTGTCTCTAGGCCTGACTCTCACTTCACTGAGCTACCCAGCTGCCCTATCTATATACTTATAAAGGGGCAAGGTATCTCTCTTCATCAAATTCAGCCCTTGGAGGGTAGGTGATGTTTCAGTTTTTTGCATTTGCATTTGCTAGTCCTTGGCATGGTGTCTAGTACCTAACAATGATATGTTTGATCAGTATCAAATCAATTTAATGTTCATGATGGTAAAATGAAAGCTTGAGAGACAGCCTTAGATAGTGTCAGGAAGGCTGGCCATAGAGCAGGAAGACCTGCATTCAGCACATCCTGCCTCTGATATGTTAGCTGGGGGATGGACCACCTTGCCCCATCTCATCATTTTTCTATGCCCTATACCAGTGATGGGCAAACTACAGCCTGAGGATCCAGATGGGGTCCATTAGAAACTTTCTATGCGGCTGCTCAACATTATTCCTAATCTGACGAATACAATGAGTAGGATACGATACAATGAGACTTCGAAAGAGTTGCCTTAGAAACAGACTGACAGATGAGCATTTTCTTTCCTTTGGCCCCTCTTTAAAAAGTTTGCCCATCACTGCCCTATACAGCTATCTAAGGATAGAGATCTCAGAAAAGTTCCTAAATCTGTTTGAGGGAAGTAGGGCACAGCTAGGTGATGTAGTGGATAGAGCACTGGGCTTGGAATCAGAAAGACTGATCTACATGAATTCAAATCCAGCCTCAAATACTAGTGTGTCCCTGGGACAATCACCTAACTCTTTTTGCCTCAGTTTCCTCATCTGTAAAGAATGATCTAGAGAAGAAAATGACAAACTAGGATCTTCACCAAGAAAATCTCAAATGGGGTCATGAAATGTTGAGACATGCCTGAACATCAGCAGGTTGAGGGAGGGAGCTTCCATTCTGGGATTTCTCTACATGGATAAAGCCACACATTGAAATGTAGCTCCTCCATGCCAAACCCCTTCTGTAGTTCTGCTTAGAACTCCTTCACGTTCATGCTCTTTGATAGTCATGATTGCAGCTTTAGAGATGAAAGAAACCTTAGGTATGTTTCTTGCTATGCTCATGAAGAGATGGACATGACTGAAATGCCAACAATATATTGGATCATCCTTCTAAAACTGTAATTAGGAAGACCCTGCCGATGTGGTTAGTTCTTAGCAAAACATATTTACGAGATAGAATAATGCATTGATGACATATTCTCCTCCACAAGCCTGGGGTGAGCCATCCCACTAATTCATTCAGTATCTGTGGGAAGATGGAATACAGACCTGCTGCTGACAGCATTAGGTACTAGCAGGGCTGGTGATTCCTTCCAATGTTCTTGGCTCATGGACCATATAGAAACAATGATCCAAATTTGGCTCAAGGGAAAAACTTTGCTGATCCCTAATGTGTCTAACCCAGTGATTCCCAAAGTGGGTGCCACCGCCCCCTGGTGGGTGCTGCAGCGATCCAGGAGGGCGGTGATGGCCACAGGTGCATTTATCTTTCCTATTAATTGCTATTAAAATTTAAAAAATTAATTTCCAGGGGGCTAAGTAATATTTTTTTCTGAAAAGGGGGTGGCAGGCCAAAAAAGTTTGGGAATCACTGATCAAACCCATAGTTGACCAAGAGTCTCCTCTATAACATTCTCAACAAAATGCTCTCCAGCCTTTGCCTGAAGACCTCTAATGAGAGGAAACCTACTGCCTCTCTGGGTTAGAACTTTTACCCTACCCTATTCTACTCTGCTGCCTTAGCTCCTTATTATAATAATGGCTAGAGAAGGATATAACTGGTAAATGCCATAGGAATGCTGAGAAGGGAGAGACCACTGAAGGCTGGTGTGGTCAGAAATAGCTTCCTAGAGGAAGAGGAATGTGAGCTGGCCTGGTGACTTTGTTCCCAGAGGACTCTCATTTCTTGGAAAAAAAAGATGTCAAAGAAATCCAATAACTGTTTTAGCTGGGAAGACAATAAAACAACAAAAGAAAACAAAAACGAATCCTCTCCCCACACTGGTCTCTTTGACTTGGCGTGTAATTAGAATGGTTCCTATTTTCTATTAATTGCAGCCATTGTGATTTTTTAGATCTGAGGGTTAATTGGTAATATGGGTGCCCAAGAGCTTCCTGCCAGGTATGTCAGCTTACAGTAATTAACCTCTCAGTTCTAGGGCCCAGACATGAATCATCTGTCCTCTCTGATTCTCCTCCATCAGGATTTCTTCATGTCTCCTTTGGAATCAACTCTGTTGTCTTATTCAAGTGGACGTGGACAGCATGACAAAGGGCCACTCACAGAGTTCTTTGGCAAATACAAAGTCTCCCTTCCTTGATCGGACAAGGATGCCAGAGCTGTGTTGCTGCATCAGAAAATTGTCCTTCTGTAAAGATTCTGTAGACTGTTGACGTAGGTCCTAGTCAATGCAGAGGCTGTGTAGTTCAGTAGCAAGAACACTGGCTCTGGAGTGAGAAGACCTGTATTTGAATCCCAGGTCTTCTGCTTATTTTTCTCTGTGATATTAGATGAGTCACTTAACCCCTTTGGACCTCAGTTTCCTCCTCTGTAAAATGAGGTGGTTTAGACTAGAAACCTAGGGAGTTCCTTTTGGCTCCCAATCTGTACAGCTCGGCTTAAGACCTATTCCTTGCTCTTAAGAAGCCTATAACCTATCCATGGGAAATACTAGGTTCTTGAGTTTCACGACTGTTTCTGAACTAAGCCTTCCATCTACCAGATAAGAATCTGGCAGAATGTAATCTCCTCAAGGGCAGGGATTATTTTTTTGTATCTTCAATGCCTCAAATTATGCTTAGAACGTAGTAGGTGCTTAATAAATATCGACTGATTAATTTCCTACATTTGCAGGATTGTGTAAGTAAAAGTAACTTGTAGGGGAGCAGGGGATAGAGCTCTGGGCCTGAGTTCCAATCCAGCTTCCAGTATTTATTAGTTGTAGGATACCTTGGTAATAGTACAGTATATGAGACTCTAGATTCATAGGATCTGGGTTCAAATTCCATCTTTAATATTTACTATCTGTGTGACAACATGGCCTTGTGGATAGGGAAATGGATTTGGAATCATGAAGACCTGAATTAAAATCCTGCCTTAACTATTTTCTGGCTGTATGACCCTGGGGTCTCTGTTTCAGTTTCTTCAACTATAAAATGAGATATGAACTGGATTGCAGCAAAAAAGTCTCTTGTTAACTCAAAATTTAAATCTATGACCTTAGGAAAGTAATTTAATTCTACTGAATCTCAGTTTCCTTATGCGTAAATCAAGGAGTGAGACAAGATGGCCTTGGGAGTTCCTTTTAGCTCGAGATCTGTGAGCCACTAAATGTCTCTGAGCTACAGTTCTGTCATCTGTCAAATAGAGAAAATAACACTGATAGTTCCTATCCCTCAGGATTTTCATGAGAGACAAAGGAGAGCATGTAAACAAGATATCCTCTGGGAACTCACAATCTAATGGAAGGACAACATGCAAACAACTACAAACAAACAATATGAATACAGGATTGCTGGTGTTGGTGGTCCTTCATTTTTTTTCAAACATTTATTAATATTCATTTTTAACATGGTTACATGATTCATGCTCCTCCTTTCTCCTTCGCCCCCCACACTCCTCCCACCCATGGTCAATGCACATTTCCACTAGTTTTGTCATGTGTCCTTGATCAAGACCAATTTCCAAATTGTTGGTAGTTGCATTGGTGTGGTAGTTTCGAGTCCACACCCTCAATCATGTCCACCCCGACCCATGTGTTCAAACAGTTGTTTTTCTTATATGTTTCCTCTCCTGCAGTCCTTCCTCTGAATGTGGGTAACATTCTTTACCATAAATCCCTCAGAATTGTCCTGGGTCATTGTATTGCTGCTGGTACAGAGGTCCATTACATTCAATTTTACCACAGTATATCAGTCTCTGTGTACAATGTTCTTCTGGCTCTGCTCCTTTCACTCTGCATCTGTTCCCGGAGGTCTCTCCAGTTCGCCTGGAACTCCTCCAGTTTATTATTCCTTTTAGCACAATAGTATTCCATCACCCGCATATACCACAGTTTGTTCAGCCATTCCCCAATTGAAGGACATCCCCTCCTTTTCCAATTTGTTGCCACCACAAAAAGCGCAGCTATGAATATTTTCGTACAAGTCTGTTTATCTATGATCTCTTTGGGGTACAAACCCAGCAATGGTATGGCTGGATCAAAGGGCAGGCATTCTTTTATAGCCCTTTGAGCATAGTTCCAAATTGCCAGCCAGAATGGCTGGATCAGTTCACAGTTCCACCAGCAATGCATTAATGTCCCAATTTTGCCACATCCCCTCCAACATTCATTACTCTCCCCTTCTTTCATTTTAGCCAATCTGCTAGGTGGGAGGTGATACCTCAGAGTTGTTTTGATTTGCATTTCTCTAATTATTAGAGATTTGGAACACTTTCTCATGTGCTTATTGATACTTTTGATTTCTTTACCTGAAAATTGCCTATTCATGTCTCTTGCCCATTTATCAATTGGGGAATGGCTTGATTTTTTATACAATTGCTTTAACTCCTTGTATATTTGAGTAATTAGACCCCTGTCAGAGTTTTTCGTTATAAAGATTTTTTCCCAATTTGTTGTTTCCCTTCTGATTTTGACTACGTTGTTTTTGTTTGTACAAAAACTTTTTAGTTTAATATAATCAAAACCATTTAATTTACATTTTGTAATTTTCTCTAACTCTTGCTTGGTTTTAAAGTCTTTCCTTTCCCACAGATCTGACAAGTAAACTATTCTGTGTTCACTTAACTTGTTTATGGTCCTTCATTTTTGAAGAGGACCAATGACATCATGACATGTCGTCTTGACTTGTGAGCAAACTGGATTTAAGGGAAGCAGAGTTGCACAGTTATCAGCCTCACTCTCCTTTCAACTTGGAGGTAATCTTAAAAGGAGACCCTGAAGGGAGAAGGATATTGAAGGACTAGAAAGAACTAGAAAGCATTCAGAAAAGGATGACCAGAATTGTGAAAATCTATACCATATGAGGGATGGTTGAGGAAACTGCAGAAGCTTAGTTTGTGGCAGTAAGAAGTTGGACTCAGTGGCTTCCAAGGTTGTACACATGTGAACCTCTGAGAAGAGTCAGGGAGACATGAGAGCTGTCTTTGAGTTTTTCAAGGACTGTCATATGGAAGAGGGGCTAGCTAGCCTTGTTCTGCTTGGTCCCCAGAAGGCAGAATTAAGAATCAGAGATGGAAGTTTCAGGGCTGCAAAGTTTGCCTGAATGCCAGGAAAAACTGATCATTAGAGGTCTCTCCTGTTGGCCGCTTTGGGAGGTAGTGGGCTCTCCCTCACTGGAGATCTTTAAGGACAGAGTTGTGCGCCACTTGGAAAAGGAATTCTTGCTTAGATACAAACAAGACTAAATAGCTTCTGAGACTCCTTTGAGCTTTGAAATTCTGCAAGGAACAGTCATCGATCAGACTCTCCACAGGCATTTTGAGAAGCCATTCACTGTGTCCTCTGTCTTCCTTCCCTGGCAAGGATAATTTTAGGCAATCATCCCTCAAAATTAAGGGAAGAACAGGGAAATGGGAAGCCTGGTTTTTCATACTGGGAGTGCCTATTATGAGTGTGCCCCTAATTACCTTCTGGGTCATTTTGAAGGGCATATTAAAAATGAAGAACAGCATTTCCGCTGGTGTTAAGAGCCATCTAATGTAGTTTCTTGCAATTTCCAAAGCTTGTAGCAGAGCATGGCTAAAAGCAAAAGAAAAGCACTCATCCTTAAAAAGTGCTGCTTAATTACCTACGGACCTGATTTTGAGCTGCTTGATGGCCTTTTTGCTTCTGCATCCTTGATTCTCAAGGCCAAACTTGGTCTGTTCTGGAGCCAGGCATGAAACATCCACATCATTCTCTAGTTGGAAGAACGATCAGGACAGCCATGATTCCTCTGCTGCTTTACAGGCTTCTGAAGCACAGTTGAGGCAACTGAGACCCAGAGAGGGGAAGAATTTTAGGGAAGTTCATACATAATGATGAGGATGATTGTTCTCTTACCACACTTAACAACTTGCTCTCTCCCATCCCCTCCCTTTGAAATCTCTGAATGGCTTCCCAGTGACTGTTAGGTCAAGAGCCCATTTTAATGCCTCAAAATAATAAGATACTATTATCCTGCCATTCTTAACATATGATACTCTGTTTCCTGTCTCTCTCCTTTGCATTGGCTAGCTTCCATACTTGGAATCTTCTCATTCATTCAGTCAGTCAAGCAATCAATTCTCTTCGCAATCTGAATGAATTGATGCCCACGAAATGAGAATCAAAAGAAGACATCTTTTGTGTTGTGGGAAGGCTCCTTTTTAATTATTATTTTAATATGCTATTTAATTATAGCATAATTAATTATATATACATATACACACAATATTATAATTAAATTTAATAATTTAAATACTTTTAAAGTTATTTAATATTATATAATATTAATATTATAATATTAAGACATGGGT
>NW_025400809.1:0-1027 GCF_016433145.1 Gracilinanus agilis
TTTCATCTTCACCTGCATGATTCCTCCTTCAAGTGCGTTTTATCTATATCTGTACCTATATCTATATCTATATCTCTATATGGAGAGATAGAGCTACAGATATGGATAGTGATAGATCCACTCAGGGATCCCCCTGAATACACAGCCTGGTATTCTAACTTCTGGTTAGTGAGAGTAAAACGAAATC
This sequence comes from Gracilinanus agilis, assembly GCF_016433145.1. NCBI lineage: Eukaryota > Metazoa > Chordata > Mammalia > Didelphimorphia > Didelphidae > Gracilinanus > Gracilinanus agilis. Next base: position 188 of record NW_025400809.1, read on the forward strand.
ACCTTCTCTCCCTGAGTCAATGGCACAAACACCTTGGAGACAATAGTTATAAAAAACAGAATCTCTTTTATTTGAGAAAGTGTACAAACTGAGGATCAGAAAAAGGAGTCCCTAATTCTAAGTGATGTAGCTAATGACCTGCAATCCTCTATGTCCCTCCCAAGAAGGAGCCTTCTGTGTCTTCGGGCTAACTTAACTCCCTGTTTCTATCTAGGTATCCCCCAAACTGACGAAGCTAAGTATCTATGATCCTCAGTAGTTGATTCGATTCATTCCTCAAAAGCTGTCTCAGAAAAACCATTATGAATGAACTCCAACTAAGTTCACCCCATTGGGTCTGAGCCCTAAGGTAAAACCTCAAAGCTGATCTGACAGGAAATTTTAGATAAAACATTATGATGAGAAAAGCAGGTATGATCACCTCCTTTTCTAGATCTTTCCCAGTTAAATAGAATAACTCCTAATACGAATTAGAGGTATACTCCTTCTCTACAGTCAGGTGAGGTCGATGAGTTCTGATAAGCCTACCTTTCCTCCACTCTTCCTGGACAGGAAACCCTCAACTTCCCACAGGAAGTAAAGTCACTCTAGCTGTTGTCACTTCTGTATTGTTCCTTCTCTGCCTTCTGCCTGCTAAATCCTTAACCTTGAGTTCCTAGTATGTGCCTTCCTGATAGCCTTCCACTTCTCTTAAAACTTATCCTATCTCTATCCGTCTCCCATTGCAGTTAAGAGTAAAATAATTGAATTCACTGTTGATTTAGTCTGACTTCCTGAGACAACCTTGTTTTGAGAAACCCCTAGTTGACCCTTGTCCCATGGGAACTTGTTTTCAGGAAA
>NW_025400810.1:0-7276 GCF_016433145.1 Gracilinanus agilis
GAAGAAAGAAAGAAAGAGAAAGGAAGGAAGGAAGGAAGGAAGGAAGGAAGGAAGGAAGGAAGGAAGGAAGGAAGGAAGATCCTTATCTTCTGTCTTAGAATTAATACTAAGTATAAGTTCCAAAGCAGAGAACATTAATAACTAGGTAATTAGGATTAAGTGATTTGCCCAGGGTCACACAGCTAAGAAGTATCTGAGGCCACATTTGAACCCAAGACCTTTAGTCTCTAAGCTTGATGCTTCAATAATCTCTTATATGGTTTTCACATGCATGAGTCTGATTCCCTTGCTCAAGAACCTTTAGTGACTCCAATTTGCATCAAGGATGCAATACAAATTTCAGTGTGGTGTTGAAAGCCCTTCATAATCTGGCTCTAGACTATCTTTCCAGAATCATTTCTCATTTCTCCACTTCAGGAACTCTACTTTCTGATCAAACTGACCTCCCCTCTCTAACCTCCATGCCTTTGGTTCCCTGTTCCTAAAATGTGCTCCCTTCTCACTTTCACCTCTTAAAATCCCTTGTTTCCTTCCAAGTGCACTGGCAGGTGTTATCTCCCTGGGAAAGGTTTCCTGAATCTCTTAGTCATTGATGCCCTCTGCCTTCTTGACTGACTATGTAGATATATTTAGCAGTTTACATGTTTTATTTCTATAGTTGATTATAAGCTTCTTAACAAATAAGACTGTTTTATTTTGGTTGTGATTCCCCAGCACCTAGGACAGCACATCACACATAGTAACATTAAAGCAATACTTAATGGGTTGGGTTGGGGTAGGTTGAATTGATCAGATTCCATGATCTCCCTTTAGCCTGCAGAACTACTACTACATGAATTTTTGTAAAATATAACTAATATCATTTCACTGCTCACAAGCTTTCAAGGGTTCCTCAATGACCACAAAATAAAAAACAAAATTCTTCAACCTTATGACCCTATACTAAATCATTTTTTCTTCCTATTCTTTCCCCTTTTCATTCTTTGATCCTTCTTTCTTTTCCTCTTTCCTTCATTTCTCCTTCTCTCTATCCCTTCCTTCTTTTCACCCTTCCTCCCTTCTTTTTCCCTCCTTCCTCCTTTCGTTTTTTCCTTCCTTCCTTCCTGTCTTTCTATTTCTCTGTCTTCCAATAACATTCTTTCTTTCCTTGATTAATAGGTCCTTCTAAAGCATAATTCTGTTCCTATCCTCTGCTCAAAAACCTTCCATATTTGTCCATTGCCCATAGAATAAAATTCAGTGTTCTCAATTGAGATTCAAGGCCCTTCACTATATTATATTACCCCATCTTATCTTTCCAGCCTTATGTCCCACTACTCCCCCACTCGAGTCAAGCCAACAAGGATTTATTAAGTACTTGTTATGTGCAAAGGATTGAACAAAGCACCGAAAATAAAAATATGAGCAGAAAGGGAGTCCTCACCCTCTAGGAGGTTACATTCAAGTAGAGGAAGACCACAGATAAAAGGAAGCTGGAAAGGGAAGAAAATACCTAAGAGCACTGAGGTGGTGTGGGGGAAGGAGGAGAATGGGGGCAGATAGTTGAAAAGATCCAGAGAGGCAGAAGTGAAACCCAGAGAAGAATGAAGATATGGTTGATCTGGGAGCTTTTCTTAAAATGGAGATCCTGAAAGGAATCAGCCAATCAAAGGAGGAGACCACAGTAAAGGAGTGTATCTCCAGTGTGGGAAGTCTAGGGTTGGAGTAAACTTCCAGGATGAGGAGGTTTCATGACAGAGAAAGTCCAAAGAGGCAGGAGTGGAGCCTAGAGAAGAATGAAAACATGGCCCTAGACCACTGATGGGCAAACTTTTTAAAGAGGGGCCAAAGGAAAGGAAATGCTCATGTGTCAGTCTGTTTCTAAGGCAACTCTTTTGAAGTTTCATTGTATTGTATCCTTCTCACTGTATTCATCAGATTAGGAATAATGTCGCACAGCCAGATAGAACATTTCTGGGGGCCGTAGTTTACCCATCACTTCACATACTGGAATACTAGGTGCAACTCCAATAAATCTCCCTACTTTCTTACCTCTAAACTTTGATCTATTCTGTTCCTTCTCTTGATGAGTCTTCCTTATCCAACTTATAACTTGAATTGCTATCTTACTTTTCAAAACCCAGTCTGAATGCCATGTCCTCCATGAAGCCCTGTCTGGCTTCAGTTCATCCATTTCAACATTGACTAAGCAGCCTGTTATTCTAACTTCAAATTCCTGTTTGGTGAATGAGTACCTATTGTTTACAAGATGGGAGAGTAGTTAAAGACAAGATGGTACAAGCAATAAGGAGGACTTTGGTTCTTACCATCATGTACATCTGTTGAGTACCAACCAGCCATATGTTAAGTGATATTCTTGATATACCTTTAAGAAAATACTTAAAAGTTTTTTTTTGTTAAATCCTTATCTCCTATCTTAGAATCAATGCTGTGTATTAGATCCAAGGCAGAAGAGTGGTAAGGGCTAGGCAATGGGAGTTAGGTGACTCATCCAAGGTCACACATCGAGGAAGTGTCTGAGGGCAAATTTGAACAAAAGGACTACCCTTTTTTATAGCATGGTTCTCTATCTACTGAGCCACCCACATGCCCCTGAAAGTTTTATTTTTTTTAAATAAAAAATCCAGTGTTGGACATTCTGTGACCTCCCACTAATGTCAGAGGTAATGAAGTACAAGCATCCCTTCCACTTCACAGGAAGTACCCCTGCACTCTGGAAAACCCACATAAAATTTTTTGGCCTTCCATATTCTCTTCATACCAGTGAAGAAGTCTGAATATTTTCTTTTTCTTTTAAGAGGTGTCTACAGTACCTTATTGTAAATGTTGGGTTAAGTATACATTTCTGAGTCTCTAAACATTTTCCGTGTCATCTGTTGGCCTTTGTGTGTTGTCTGCAGCTTCTGCAAAACTCCCCAAAATTCCCAATTCATTTCTTCTGCCAGCCCATGATATATAAAAACCAGGATGTAGAAACTCACAATGTGGAAGGACTTCTATATTTCAGAATGTGTCCTATACATAACAGAAGACCTAGATTCAAATCCCGGCTCTGCTACTACCTATATGGCCTTGAACAATCATAAGAGTTTGCATTTATATAACATTTTATATTCTTTACCTCATTTTAGCCTCACAACCTGAAGTGAGAGATTCTTATAAACCCCATTTTAAAGATGAGGAAGTTAAGACTGAGAGAGGTCATGTGATTTGTCCACAGTCACACAGACACTGAGACAGCTATGTGGCCCAGTCCATAGAGCTCCAGGACTAGTCAGACATGAGTTCAAATCCAACCTCCTACACTTACTAGCTGTGTGACCCTGAGCAAGCCTTTAAACCTGTTTGCCTCAATTTCCTCATCTGTAAATAAGCTGGAGAAAGAAATAGCAAACCACTCCAGTATCTTTGCCAAGAAAACCCCAAATAGGGAAATGACTACTCAACAACAACAACAACAACAACAACAACAACAACAACAAAAATTTAGGGCAGCTAGGTGGCACAATGGATAGAGTGTGAGCCCTGGAGTCAGGAAGATTCCACCTTCCTGAGTTCAAATCTGCCTTCAAACCCTTACTAAATATGTAATTATGGGCAAGTCACTTAATCCTATTTGTCCCAGTTTCCACATGTGTAAAATGGGCCAGAGAAGGAAATGACAAACAATCCCAGTATATATGCCAAGAAAATGCTCAATAAAGTCACAGAGTTGGAAATGATTAAAAAACTACTGAACACAGACTCTAAGTGTCTGAAGCAGGGCTCATGATCAGTTCTTCCTAGCTGCAAGTCCAGGGCTCTATTTACCACTCACATCACTTTAGCTCATTAGCCCTTAGTTTCTTCATCTGTTCAATGAGGGATTTGGTCCAGATGATGTCTAACGTCCCACCCAGTTCTAGATCTCAGAACTGTATCCTATTTCTCATCAAGGCATGGAGGTGATTGTAGATTCTTGAAAAGTGTGCCAGGGGAGCCCAAGCTCCAACAGGTTGTGCCAAGCTGGAAATGTTTGACCGAGAAGCCAGGAGATTAGTTAGTAACAGATCCTTGTCTGAGGTTGGACCAGCTAAGCTTAGAGCAGCTCTCAGCACCAGGTTGACCACAGCGAGAGGCAATTTTTGGCCACAGCATCCCTCCAATACCATTTACTAAGCCACTGAGAAGTCACCATCCCCATTGGTGGAGAAAGTAACCGCAGCAATGGAACAATGGCAGTGACAACAACAACAGCTCACATTTAAATGAAACTTTAGGATTTGCGAAGCTCTTCACATATATTATCTCATTTGATCTTCACAGCAGCTAGCATTTATATAGCACCTACTATGTGCCAGACAGTGTGCTCTGTCTTGAAAATAATCTTTTCAAGAATCTACAATCACCTCCATGCCTTGATGAGAAATAGGACACAGTTCTGAGATCTAGAACTGGGTGGGATGTTAGACATCATCTGGACCAAATCCCTCATTGAACAGATGAAGAAACTAAGGGCTAATGAGCTAAAGTGATGTGGGTGGTAAATAGAGCCCTGGACTTGCAGCTAGGAAGAACTGATCATGAGCCCTGCTTCAGACACTTAGAGTCTGTGTTCAGATGGGTGCTATTATTATCCCTACTTTGCAGTTGAGGAAATTGAGGTAGACAGAGGTTAAGTGACTTGTCCAGGAACACACCACTAGAAATGTCAGAGACCTATTTTGAACTGAGGTTTTCCTGACTCCAGTGTTCTATCCACTACACTGCCTAGCTACTACACACACATATATACACCATCACTGACACCACTACCGCCCCCTAGCAACAACAACCCTATGGTGGTAGGTGAAGGAATTATTCCCTTTTTACAGATGAAGAAACTAAGACTTAAAAAAAAGGTTAAGTGACTTGGCAAGGGTCACACAGAAAGGTTCTGAGGGAGTATATAAATTCAGAGTTTCCAGAATCTAAGATAGCTGTGATGTAGTAGATGGAGAGCTGGGCTCAAAAGCAAGATGTCTTGGGTTCAAGTTCCTGCCTCTGACACATCCGGGCTGTGTGATCCAGGTCAGGTCACTTAACATTTTAGTGCCCTCAAAGCCAATCTCCAATCTAAATGTGGAAGAATAAGTGCTGATATCCATTGGCAAAGGGACTTTTCTTACCAAGATTTCTCTATTCCCATAAAGGAGAATATTAGAACTGTGAGCCACTTTAAAGATAATTAAGTTCATTTTTACACATCAGGCAACTGAGGCCCTAGGAAAGAGTTTTTCCCAACAGCCATTCAGTCAGTCAGTAGCAGAATGGAAACCAGGATTAGTCTCCAGACAAGTCTAGTACATCTTCCATAACGCTGCTTTGACTCATGCTACAAACTCAAAAGTAACACAGTCAACAAAGCTCAAAGTTTGGAGTCCAGGGACCTGGATTCAAATCTTGACTGCCATTTACTCTTTCAGCCTTAGTTCCCTCCTCTGTAAAAGAAGGCTCATAATGGCACCTATCCTCAGAGAGTTGTTATGATAAATAAATGAGTTCCTATCTGGAAAGTGTTTTTGCAAATTTTAAAGAGCCATATAAAGGTTATTCATATTCTTATCATCTGTGTGACCTTTGGGAAATTATCTCTCTCTCTCTCTCTCTCTCTCTCTCTCTCTCTCTCTCTCTCTCTCTCTCTCTCTCTCTCTCTGTCTGTCTCTCTCTCTCTCTCTCAGTTTCTTCTATTATTAAATGAGGAGGGTGGACTAGATGGCCTCTAAGGTCCCTCTCATCTGTAGGCTTCTGTTCCTATAAGCTTCCAGCAGCTAAAGTGTATCAAGATAAGATTCCCAGGAGAAAGTCATTGGAAACTTGTGTCTAAATGAGTTAATGTATCACTCCTGGAGCCAAGATACCACGAGAGACTCCCCAGAGCCAGTTACAAAGGCAAAGAATTTTATTCTCTCTGTCTTGGAAACAATTTGCAGGTTCTTAATCCTTTTGCCATATTCCTCATTTGTAAAGCTGACGGTGTGTTTACACTGAGGAGATCGATCTCACTGCCAGCCCTGTTCTGGATGACAGTTCAGGATTTGCTCTTTTTTAAAAAATGATTTTTTATAAAACTGACTGTAAACAGGAATGTTTTCAAAAATGCTTAAGCATCTTTGGCGGAGCCAATTTGAAGCATGTAAATGCTCCCTTCAGTGGCATGGACCCAAGCTCCTCAGCACTTGGAATCTGGGGCCAAGGAACCAAATATACTCTATTTTGTTCTAGTTCAATGAAATACAAATAGTAGACCTTCTCAAAGGGGCAAGGCAAATTGAATTTTTAAAAGACTCCCTGGTCTGAATCTCAAAATGCTATTGAAGAACATAGATAAGGAAATTTTTACAAATAATTTGTATTATTGCTAGGTTTTTTAAATCCTGGGAATAATCAGATCCTGGGACCCCAGGATGTCTGGAATTTACAAAAGAACTCAGAGATGGCCTACTTCAGTCACCCGGTATGGCAGTTGAGGAAACAGAGGCCCAGAGAGGAGAAGCCACAAGGGTCACAGAGACAACAAGAAGCAAAGTCAAGATTTATACACAGACCTTCTGATTCCATAACAAGGACTCTTTTTTTTGGGGGGGGGGGATAAATTTATTTTTCTTTTGAATATTTTCCCATAGTTACATATTTCATGTTCTTTCCTCTCCCCCAAACCACCCCTCTTAGCCAACGCGCAATTCCACTGGGTTTTTACATGTATCATTGATCAAGACCTAATTCCATATTATTGATAGAGTTATTGTTTAGTGTCTACATCCCCAATAACATCCCCATCAGCCCATGTGTTCAAGCAGTTGATTTTCCTCTGTGTTTCTCCTCCCCCAGTTCTTCCTCTTACTGTGGCTAGTTTTTGTTTTTTTTCTCATAAGTCCCTCAGCCTTGCTCTGAATCCTTGCATTGCTGCTAGAAGAGAAGTCATAACAAGGACTTTTTTGGCACACTAGATATCAATTTATTGCCAAGATCTTTCCTATTTAGAGATCCATGGGTTCCTCTATTAGGTCTACCCTCAATCAGAGCAGTAGTTCAAGGAGATTATCTAGTTATCTTCCAAAGCTTTAGTCACAAGATACCATGTTTTTCTCAGATAAAAGATTCCCTCCCTCCTTATTGTAGGGTTGATGAGGGAACAGACCAAAATAATGGAGCATCATATTCATCGCAATAGGACGTGGTAAATAAATATTTGAGAAAGGGAGAGGAAGGAAGGAAGGAAGGAAGGAAGGAAGGAAGGAAGGAAGGAAGGAAGGAA
>NW_025400811.1:0-7371 GCF_016433145.1 Gracilinanus agilis
TATATATATAACAATTAACTATCCACTGAGTATCTACTATATATTAGGCGCTAGGGACACAGAATGATATGACATTTCACTGGACATTCCCCATTGCCCAGAATTCTCTCCCTCTGCATCTTAACCTCTTGGTTTCCTTCAAGTTTCTGTTAAAATCCCACCATTTTAAAGAAGCTCTCCCCAATTTTCCTTTATGCTAATGCCTTTTTTCTGTGATTATTTCCAATGTATCCTGTGTCTAGCTTGTTTGTGTATAATGCTTTATGTGCTTCTCCTTTGTTAGACTGAGCTCCTTTGAGAGTAGAGGCTGATTTTTGCTTTCTTTGTATTCCCAGTATTTATCATCGTGCCTGGGATGTAGCAGGTGCTTAATCAATGCTCATCAAGTTGATTATAGTCTGGATTGAGATATGACAAGTGATTGAACCAATTACTTCATCAGCTTCGACTATTAAGATAGATATGAATATTATGAATTTAACTCAGGGGCAGCTGGGTGGCTCAGTGGATTGAGAGCCAGGCCCAGAGACAGGAGATCCTGGGTTCAAATCTGGACTCAGACACTTCCTAGCTATGTGACCCTGGGCAAGTCACTTAGCCCCCATTGCCTAGCCCTAACCACTCTTCTGCCTTAGAATCAATACAAAGTATTGTTGACAATACAAAGTATTGATTCTAAGATGGAAGGTAAGGATTTAAAAAAATTAACTCATCTGTAATGATCAGTATCTGGGCAGCTTTTGGCAAGTTATTTAAAATTCTTAGTTTTCTCATCTATAAAATGAGGAATTTAGAACTAGATAATTTTTGTGAAATTCTCAGTCTTTTATTGAGGTTTCTTCTCTGTAACAAATTGCTAACCTCATTTATGAGCATAAAAATTTCAATGCACTTTAACACTTGACATACTACCATGAAAATCTATTAAATTTTAAGAAGTTGCACAAAATTATTCCAGAACTAAACATGATTATTGCTCTTGGGACTACAAAATAATTTATCCATAAAGAGCATGATTGGCTATTGGGTCAAACTTCACTGAATAACCATGCCTACTATGCAGACTTTCAAAGAGTTACTAATTTTAGAACTTGCCACAGACATATCTTATATCTATTGCAGAGATGAACTGAAAATATATTTGAGTGTAATGTGTGTTGGGCAGGGTGTTGGGGTGGCTAGATGGCTCAGTGAATAGAGCTCTGGTCCTAGAATCAGGAAGACCTGAGTTTAAATCCAGCCTCAGATTCTTACTTAGATGGTCGCCCCTGAGCAAGCCATTTAATCTCTGTTTGCCTTAATCCACTGGAGAAGGAAACAGCCAACTATTCCAATATTTTGGCCAAGAAAAACCCATGGACAGTATGGTCCATGGGATCATAAAGAGTCACATACAACTGAAAGCAATATGTGTACCTACATACATATATGGACATACACATATGATTACGGAGAAACAAAAGTAATTAGCAGTTCTTTATTCAAAATAAATTGGTAAGAAATTTGTTTTCCCCTTTAAAAATTCCCATAAGTTACAGAAATTTCTGGAAAATTTTCAAAATTGTAGTGAATTATTGGCATTTACATTCAAGGCCAAAGAACTTAAGATGTTTTTCCACAGAATCACAGAACTGGAATGGACTTCAGAAGCTAACTAGTCCCATTCATACTGAAAAAGGCATCCCTTCTACAACATATCCATTAAGTGATCATGTGGCTTTTGCCTTAAGAAGTCCAGTGAGAGATAATGTTTTCCACTTTTGGTCAACTCTTCATTGTTTTACCAGTTTTTCCATACTTGTAGTCTACATCTGGCTTCTCATGATTTATACCCAGTATGAGTTTTTCTACTCTTGGGGGCCAAGTAGGACAAGTCTAATCCTTCTTCCACATGACAACTACTACTAAAGTATCTGAAGACAATTATACACCCACTATGTCTTCTGTGGGCTAAACATCCCGAGTTCCTTCAACTGAGCTTTATATAGAAATGAAGTCAAGTTGAAGAACATGGATTATCATCTCGATATTACCACCTATTTGTGGAGCTGACATTTACCTCCTAGTAAGACTGACATCAGAAAAATTCTCTTGGGTTGCCTTTACATAACATTTAAGTAAATACACAATCGTTAAGTAAATACACTTAAATACTCATTTATGCTGTTTCAGTAAACAATTCAGTAAAGTTCAATGAAAAAAAATATGGTCTGGAATTTTGTAGTCATAACTTAAAATAATTTACTGTCATTAGGATAAAAAGGAGGAATATGTGTGGATCCTACAAATGATACTTCTTTAAGCTATACATAGACCTGTAGTCAGTTGCAGGAGTATCCATGGGCCTGCCCAGAAAATCAGGCTGAACATCTCATTGACAGTTTAGGAGATCTGGTAAAAATTCATTTCTGACTTTACCATCCTTTAAACACATTTCAGGGAGGGGAAACCCTACATTTAACTTTTTATTAAAAGTAAAATTTTAACATTTTGATCATCAATACCATAAATAGTTACTGAGTAATAATAGTTAAGATAATAGTTAACATTTATATAGCACCTACTATGTGCCAGGAATGGTTCTAAGCACTTTACAACTATTATATCATGGCGGTAGCTAGATAGCTCAGTGGATAAAGAGCCAGTCCTAGAGATGGGAGGTCCTGGATTCAAATTTGACTTCAGATACTTCCTAGCTGTGTGACCCTGGGCAAGTCACTTAACCCCAATTCCCTAAGCCCTTACTACTCTTTTGCCTTGGAATCAATGCTTGATGTTGTTGGTGCCAAGGCAGAAGATAAGGGTTTAGAAAAAAAAAACTTTTTTAATTTAATTTTTTGAGTATTCACTTGAGTTGGATTAGAAGGAAAGATAGGAGACAAAATGGCTAATATTCAGGTTCCTTCTCATTCACAAAGGAAACTCATATTAAAAATAAAAGAAAATCTTGCTTAGGAACAGTTTGCACTATATGTAATTATAGAACACAATTTGTACAGAGAATCTGTAAGAGATATTTCATTCATAAAAAGCACCGTGCTTCTGGCAATATGAGTGATTTGAAATTCCAGAGAGAAATTATCATTTTGGGTTCCTGGATACTCTTATGCTACTTACACTTCTTAAAATTTAATAGATTCACATGTTAAAATGTATTGAAAATCTTAAGGTTGTGAATGAAATTAGCAACGTGCTGTGACTGTCAATGTGATGTATTGCAATTCCCCAAGTGGCTGAGTTTAAAAATTAATTCAAATCTTGCACCTGTTTGCAGGAATTCATCTGTTGAATTTGGAACACATTTAATAAGTCTCTGTGACGCAATTTATGTCATTTTGCCTAGGGTCCCTGAATATAGTGTTAAAGTCTTAGCCATCTGAAATCCAAGTAATGACACAAATTTCAAACTGTTAATTAAAATTTGGGAACTAGGATAATTAGAGATTAAAATTGTTTTACAATAAGGAGTGTGTGTGTGTGTGTGTGTATGTGTGTGTGTGTGTGATTTCTTCAATGTTTCACATAATCTTTGGCTCCTATTAAAACAGATCACATGATTTCACTATGGGTGCCCAAGAATGACAATTTCAGATGCAATTGGAAAATATCAAGTTATAAGCTTTAGAAAAAAAGTAAGAAGGAATATTACATACCCTACCAAGGCGAAATAAGAGTTGGGCTCAGAATAAGACCCTTTGAATTTTCCAAACCACATTTCTTAGTACCTCTGCTAAAGTCTCACTCTAATGCCATGGGGTCAATCCTGGGCTTTCAAAGATCGGGTAAGAAGAAGCTGGGGAAAGTAGCCCTACCATGCCATGGAGTACAGACCCAGCAAACGTTGAATTCTATGACATCTGAGTTCATCCAGCTGGATTCACCATCACTAGAGAGAATCCTTATTTATAAACTATTTTTGGAAACAGCAATTCCCAAAGATGTTGTATGAAGAAAAGAAGAAGGTTGCATGTACCACTAAAGGAAGAGGGGCTTATACTGGTGAAGTCATAATACTTGAAGCCTTGAAATTATTCTATTAATTGTTTTGCCTTAAAATGCTGAACATAAACTGTACATCACAAATAGAGCCATGTATTCTATTAGCTAGTCTAAACTGTCAAGAAGTACTCAAATTCAACTTCAGACACTTCCCAGCTGTGTGACCCTGGGCAAGTCACTTGACCCCCATTGCCCACCCTTACCACTCTTCCACCTAGGAGCCAATACACAGAAATTAAGGGTTTAAAAAAAAAAGAAGTACTCAAATTTTGGCCCTTTAATAATTGGTTAGAGATGGTCTAAAGAAATCACGTGAGCCCAGAGGAGAAGTCTATTTAAGAGGCACCTGCATGTTTAGGCCCCCAAATGAACTCATTAAAAACCTTTATAGGGGCAACTAAGTGGAAGCCAGGTCTAGGGATAGGAGGTCCTGGGTTCAAATCTGGCCTCAGACACTTCCTAGCTGTGTGACCCTGGGCCAGCCACTTAATCCCCATTGCCTACCCTTACCACTCTTCTGCCTTGGAACCAAGACACAGTATTGCTTCTAAGACAGAAGGTAAGGGTTTTTAAATCTTTATAAATATTATGCATTGTACCCATACTGTGGTGCTCTGGGAGATGAGCTCTATAAGCTTATTCGAAATGTCCTCTGTTATAATAGAGGAGCCCTGTGGACAATAGGAAAAAATCATCGATAATGTTTTTATGTATTAGGCACTTAGAGGTAAGATCAATACCTGGGAATACAAGGGAAGGACAACTCTTAAGACTGGTATACTATGAATATGTTTGCAGATCATCATGGAGTTCTTAAATTCTGGTAAAAAAAAATCAGAAAAGGGTAGCTGAGTAGCAGTAGGATCTGCTCAATCTTTCATCAAAGAAAAGTACAGTGAAGAAGTGATACCCCAAAGAAGGAAGGAAAATCATTTTTGCAACAATGAAGTAGAAATAGTTCAAAGTTTTATAACAACAAGCAAGTCGACTACCAGGGCTGGAGCGCTCAAATAACCATGTGAAACCAATAAGAGTGATGGGGATATTATGGGCTGCTCTTCTAAAGGCCTCCTTTTGTCATAATTTTAACACCAAAAAGACAAAAAAATTGCAAAATTTTTTACAAAATATTCAGATTTGACAATGATTAAAAATGTAGGAAATCGGTGGTTCCGGGTTAAGATGGTGGCAGAGTAAGAAGCAGCTCTTAACCTCTCCTGACCGAAAAACACAAAACTCCTCAAGGGGACATAAAAACAAGTCCAGACAAACGGAGGAACCCCACAACAGGGCACAGCATGGAAGGTACGTGGAATCGAGGCATTTCCATGCTATAAAGGGGTGAAACAGCCCTCACTAAATCACAGGCTGAGCAACCATTCCACCCCCACACCCTCCACACACAACACCTATAGCGCCAAAGCCAGCTAAAAAGAAATAGAGCAAGTTTGGGGCACCCATCGAGTCATTGGCAGCTCCGGGGCCTGTTCCTGAGAGTGGCGGGATTTGGGACCCCAGGAAACTAGCGAGCGCACGCAGAATTTGAGCACGGGAGCAGGACGCCGGGAGCGGACGCAGGGTGCAGAGTGCGGGCTGAGAGCGCAGGCACGGGTGGAGGCGTGGGTGGAGGCAGACACAGCCAGACCTAAAGCTCTGAAACCCTGAGTGGGGAACCAGTGCAGACCAGCATACGACTGTGGAAGCAGTGCCCTGAGACTTGTAAAGAAACCTCCGGCAGAGGATCAAGCAAGGGGGTCCACCAGGGGGCTTGACCTTGGAAAAAACCAGACAGACCTCAGGAGCCAATAGACCGTGGACAGACCCTGAGCGCAAGGATAAACCTGAGAAGCTGCTGGGCTAACGATGGCTACCCAGACTCAGGAAGTTCAGAAGAGAAAGATTAACAACAAGAAAAAGAAGTCTTTAACACTCGACGACTTTTACACAGAGAAAATCCAGACAACTGAGCACAAACAGAGGAGGAGAACAAACAAGCATCCAGACCCTCCTCAAATAAGGAAAACTCCTCACAAGCTATGGAAGAGTTCAAAACTGAGATTTTGAGGAAAATGTAAGAGATCTGGCAAGAAAATAACAGTTTAAAAGGTAGAATCTTGCAATTGGAAAGTGAGGCTCAGAAACCAAATGAACTGATAAGCAAATTGAACAACAGAAATGACCAGATTGAAAAGGAATAACAGAAGATTATAGCCGAAAATCAGAAGATTATAGCCGAAAACCGAAAGATTATAGCCGAAAACCAATCCCTAAAGGCTAGAATTGAGCAATTGGAAGCTAATGATCTCTCAAGACAACAAGAACAAATAAAACAAAGTCAAAAGACTGAAAAAATAGAAGGAAACATGAAATATCTCAATGAGAGAGTGACAGACCAAGAAAACCGGTCTAGAAGAGACAATTTGAGAATAATTGGTCTTCCAGAAAAACCAGAAATTAATAGAAACCTGGACTCCATACTAACAGAAATAATCCAGCAAAATTGCCCTGAAGTCCTACAACAAGAGGGCAACATAGACATTGAAAGGATCCATAGAACACCCACTACATTCGATCAAGAAAGGAAAACACCAAGAAATATCATTGCAAAATTCAAGAGTTTCCAAGCAAAAGAAAAAATCTTACAAGAAGCCAGAAAGAAACAATTCAAATATCAAGGAGCACCAATCAGGATCACACAGGATCTGGCAGCCTCCACGCTAAAAGATCTCAAGGCTTGGAATACGATATTCAGAAAGGCAAGAGAGCTGGGCCTGCAACCACGGATCAACTACCCATCAAAACTGACTATATATTTCCAGGGGAAAGTATGGGCATTCAACAAAATTGAAGAATTCCAGGTATTTGCACAGAAAAGACCAGGGCTAAATGGAAAGTTTGATATCCAACCACAAAAATCGAGAGAAACCTGAAAAGGTAAATAAGATACAGAGGGGAAAGAAAGAAAACTTATAATTTTTAAATTTGCCTTTTTAAGGGCCTCAGTGAGATCTAATTATCTGTATTCCTATGTAGAGAAATGTTATGTTTAATTCTCTGTAGTGAACTCTATTCACTATTATAATATTCACTATTATAGTAATCAGAAGAATAATTAGCAGGGTGAGGGTGGAACACTAAATAATCTAAGATGGCATGGGGGATGGGAAAGAGGGGGTGAATAGCAGGGGACACCAAGAAAAACTTGAGTGAATAAGAAAATAGAATATTCTATTACAAAGAGGGCATGGGAGGGAGAGGGGACAAATACTATTATAAGAAGGAGAGGAAGAGAGCATAAAGAGGTAATAATCAAACCTTACTCTCAGTGTAATCAACCTGGAGAGGGAAGAGTAGCTATACTATCCATTGGGA
>NW_025400812.1:0-1549 GCF_016433145.1 Gracilinanus agilis
CATATATATATATATATACACACATATATATATATATATATAAACTAGGGGTAAAAAAAGAAGATAATACTAAGAGAAATGGGAAAAGAAATAAAATGAGGTAATTTTATATGTACATAAAGAAGCACATGGGGGAGTGGGGAGAAGAAATGGAAATGAAAAGATGAAAGAAGAAAATTTTAATCATTACAGTGGGAAGAGGCAGAAAGGTTCAAATGGAAAGAAAACTTCTAACTCCAAATTCAGTCATCATTATCATCAACAAAAACAACATCATCATCAACATCACCATCAAAATCAACATCGCCATCATCAACAATATCTTCCACATCAACATCATCCTCATCAACAACATCAACATCTAACTATCCATCTTTTCCTGACTCAGGAAAGATTTTTGCTGGGTGGCTTAACCTAAGAGCATACTATGCAGAGTACTAAATGAGAGCCAAAAGACCTAAACTCTAGGCTTCAGTGCCACTATGTGTTCTTCAGAGGTAAAAAGAAAGCCTTCTTTTTCCTGGACTCAGTTTCCTCATTTATGTATGAGTGAAGCTTACCTAGACTCTGTATTAACTAAATCAATTAAATCAAAGCATAAACCATGTGTAAACAAGAAAAAAAAGCTTTCTGTAACATGGTAACAAAGTTGAGAAAATTAAATGTCCTGATACAGCTTGACCCGTTAAGTCCCTGCATGACTAGGGGATGTTGTTCCTTATCAGATTGGAGATATTGACTGGGTCAGCACCTTTTCGTTTTTACACCTAGGAACTCTTTGCCAATGTAGTTTATGCTTAACATGTTCAAATAAACACTGATTCAATGCAAAGAGCACTTAATTAAAGTGGAATAAAATATTAAATAACAAGGAAAAATAAGCACCACTTTAGTATTCCTGTGTAATTGCAAATATTGGAGTATGATGCCCTTAGAATAATTAAAACTGGATATGACTCAAAGAGCAATGGAGAGATGCATGACACTAATAAGGAATTCACAGCAAATTTCCAGATGACAGATATAGAAGAAATGGGATCAAGAATTTATCATTCAGTCATAATGCGATAAAAATAATAATCAGTAAGGGCACCTGGACAGGCAAGTCAAAAACCAATTGGAAATTAAACAATATGATTCTTCAAAACCAAATTGTCAAAGAAGAAATCATAGAAACAATCAACAATTTCATTGAAGAGAATGACAATGATGAGACATCCTACCAAACTATGTGGGATGCAGCCAAGGCAGTACTCAGGGGAAAATTTATATCCTTGAGTGCATATATTAACAAATTAAGGAGGGCAGAGATTAATGAATTGGGCATGCAACTCAAAAAATTAGAAAGCGAACAAATAAAAAACCCCCGGATGAAAACTAAATTAGAAATACTAAAAATTAAGGGAGAAATTAATAAAATCGAAAGTAAAAGAACTATTGAATTAATAAATAAGACTAGAAGCTGGTACTTTGAAAAAACAGATAAAATAGACAAAGTACTAGTCAATCTAATAAGAAAAAGGAAAGAAGAAAACCAAATTGACAGTAT
>NW_025400813.1:0-1472 GCF_016433145.1 Gracilinanus agilis
TCCCTCTGCCTCTGTCTCTCTGTCTGTCTGTCTTTTTCTCTGTCTGTCTGTCTCTGTCCCTCTCTCTCTGTCTCTCATTTTATCCTCCTCTCACCCAATTTTTCTCCTTCCCAGATTACAGGAGCCTAATGGAGAACCCCTGTACTATATTTACACTATACAGGGGAACACCAATTCCACTAAATGATCTGCAAAAGGAAAGAAATCACTGCCCTCTCCTTGGATACCGGAAATGCTCTAAACAGCATCACAATATACCAGGTTGCTTTAAGCAAACTTTCTTCCCCACCCCCACCCCCACAACCCAGCTGGGGATGACTGGCTCTGCCAGGATTTCCCTCAGTGGAGGAAACACAAATCCATCCATACACATTCTCCATCACACCAACAGGTTTGGAAGCCTTATTTACATGAGAGAGCAGGTAAAAGGTCATTAAAAGGTTCTATTTAGAAAAATCAAGTGCGTAAAGCTCTGGAAAAGAAACAAAACAGGAAGTGGGGCTCAGAAATCATCTCACAAAAGATGGTTAGTGAAAAGTAGAAAGTCATACATGAATGCATATATACATATATATATATAATTCATATTTCTCTTGCCCTCACCTTCTCCCTGTATCTGTCTCCCTCTGTCCATTTCTCTGTCCCTCTTCCTGTGTTTATCTCTTCTGTCCTCTCCTTTTCTCACACTCTCTCTGTCCCTCTTTCACTTACATTCTTTCTGTTTCCCTCACTGTTTCTCTTTTGTCTCTTTTTCTCTCTCCACTTCCATTTCTTTTCTATTTCTGTCTCTCCTTCTCCCTGTGTCTGTATCTCTGTCTCTTTCTCTCCCTCTCCCTCTGCGATATAAGAGCAGAAATAATAAATGTAACCTTCTCAGATCATAATGCAATAAAAATAATAATTAGTAAGGGCACCTGGACAGGAAAATCAAAAACTAATTGGAAATTAAATAATATGATTCTCCAAAACCAATTTGTCAAAGAAGGAATCATAGAAACAATTCACAATTTCATTGAAGAGAATGACAATGATGAGACATCGTACCAAACTATGTGGGATGCGGCCAAGGCAGTACTCAGGGGGAAATTTGTATCCTTGAGTGCATATGTTAACAAATTAAGGAGGAGAGAGATTAATGAATTGGGCATGCAACTCAAAAAATTAGAAAGTGAGCAAATTAAAAATCCCCAGATGAAAACTAAATTAGAAATACTAAAAACCAAGGGAGAAATTAATAAAATCGAAAGTAAAAGAACTATTGAATTAATAAGTAAGACTAGAAGCTGGTACTTTGAAAAAACAGATAAAATAGACAAAGTACTAGTCAATCTAATAAAAAAAAAGTAAAGAAGAAAACCAAATTGACATTATCAAAGACGAAAAGGGAGACCTCACCTCTAATGAAGAGGAAATTAAGGCAATCATTAAAAACTATTTTGCCCAATTATATGGCAATAAATATAACAATTTAG
>NW_025400814.1:0-2487 GCF_016433145.1 Gracilinanus agilis
TTTTTAAGCTGTTATTTACTTTTTCATTACTTTCATTTCTTTTCCCCTTTTTTCTGACTCTCTTATTGATTTCTGAATTCAAATTCCCATTTTTCTTTGAGGTTTTGTATGTGAGTACTTTAAACTCATTGTCCTTTATTGAATCTGTGCTTTTCTCTTTGCCTCCATAAAGATTTTCTGTGGTTAGGTGTTTCTTTTACTATTTGCTCATTTTAAACTTCATTTTTATCTTAAATTTGGAATCTGTTTTTAGGTTAGAGAGTACACTCTCTTAAAATTTATTTTTTCCTTGGTGCTACCCTCAGCTCTAATTCTGATTTTTTGCAAGTCTCAGTTTTTCCAAGGTGGTACCATCGTTTGTAGGCTGAGAGGTCTGTATGCCATGTCCCTCTGCTGATTAAATCTCCTCTAAGGACTGCTGATGTCTTGCAGGGATCAGAGCACTGTGAACTACTTTGCCCTGTGGCTTGAATGTGCCAAGGACCACAGACTTGAGGCATCACTCCAGGCCTGTGCCATGGCTTAAGACTTCAAGGAGTGGCCATGGAGTGCTTTACCATTGACTTATGCAGGATCCTGGGGTCTCAAAGTTGGCTTAAGCCCTGACTCAGAACCTGTAGCAGTAGATGGGAGGTGTGTCTTGTACTCCTCTGTGTGTAGTTTTACTTCTAGTTTCCCTCTCACTCCAGTGAAATGAACCCTCTCTGTCTACCTTTCAAGTTGTATTCTTTAATAGAATTACTTTACTCTATCCTCTTGTTGGTTTTGTGACTCCAGTATTCATCTGAGTTTCTATTATAAGGTTGGTTTGAGAGGATTCTCAGAGTGATTCCAGCTTTCTGTGTCATCTTGACTCTGTCCTCATGCCAAAATTCTAAGCTTCTTATAGAACTCTGATTTTAAAGCTGTATTTCCCCAAAACTTGCAGAATACTCCCTATTTATACTGACCCATCTTGTGAGACCTTTAATAATGTCCTCCTAGAAGTTCACCACAGGGCATCTAATCAAGATCCTGGCAACCTTCCTCCCATTCTTTTGATATTGAATGAATACCAATGGAAGATGTGGAAAATGTATTTGGTATATGCCATTCAAATTGTATAATAATTCTTTATCAAACATTTCTCTCATATTTTTCCCTGCTCTTACTTCATAATAACCCCTAAGTAATGTGATACAGTATATTTTTCCTATTTATTTTGGCCAGTCTCATGTACCCAGATCTGTGAATGATACTCAACTTCATTCTTTGGAAACTATACATTACATGCCTCATTGCCATACAATATCATCAAAACAATATTAGTCTTAAAAAGAAGAACTTTTTATGTAGTCATTTGTAATAACAATAATAAAAAACTAGTATGTAATAATAGAAATAGAAATATTCCAAATACCTACAATACTCATAAAGTAAACTTTGTGTGGTTAATTTATGGCATGCTAAAATCATCAATAATAAAATTTACCTGAAAACTTTTTAAATAAATAAATGTAGATTTAAACAGAGGGTTATTTGAATGTTCACAATTAGGCCATCCCTATAAAACAGAAAGAATGGTACCATGTAAATTAATTTATTGATTTATTGCTATGTGTAATTCCCAAAGAGGTTGTTTATAAATTTAGTCAATAATAATAATAAAATTAATTTCAAAGAGAAAATGGACTAGAAATACTAATGAAATGGTGAAGTAAAAGTACAGTGAAGGAGGAATAGCATAACTTCACTTCAAAATATATCACAAGGCTGTAATTAATAAATTATTTGATATAAGTTAAAATTAGAATTGTAAAGAAGTAGAAAAAACAAGTTAATAGAAATAGAAAAAAGTCAGCAGAAAAGTATTTAATTAGTCATATGAAGATAAGATATCCAGGGAAGGACATGACCTTCTGGAAGATTTGGAAAGCAGTTTGTCAGAGAATGAATTTATATCAACATCTTACACAATATCCCACTATAAATTCTAACCACAAAAGCAACCTAAAAGAATACATATCATCTTTTTTAAATGAAAGGGAAAGGGAGGAGGAAAATGAAGAGGAAGGGAAGGGAAAAAAAAGATATCTTTTCACAGCTTTGATAAAGAAAAGAATATTCAATCAAACCAGAATGTATTTACAATGTCAAATTTCTTCTCCACTGTTGAGATGAGCAAATAAATCTCCCTTTCTTAGTTTCAAGGGATGAGAAATATGATTTGGGATGTTTATTATAGGCTCATTTATGGTTATTATGTGACTTTGTTTGGTTTGACTATTTGTCTTTCCCATTGCAAGAAAAAGCTCATTGGATCTTTGCATAGAGAGGTGGGGAAGATATCCAAAAGATATCCATAAATATTTTTTGGGAAAGGGCACTAATAAATATTTATTAAGCATCTATTAAGTGTCAGCTAAATTTTGGCAATACAAAGAGAAATAAACTCTCATCTATTCACTCAAGGAATTTTGTCTAATGGTAGAGGCAATATGCAAATAA
>NW_025400815.1:0-8247 GCF_016433145.1 Gracilinanus agilis
AGCTCTCTCTCTCTCTCTCTCTCTCTCTCTCTCTCTCTCTCTCTCTCTCTCTCCTTTTTCTCTCATTGTCAGAACCCTGGCACTCTACCCATAGTGCCCAGGACACAGGTCTAATAATAGTATTGCTGGGTCAAAGAATATTTACTGTTTTATAGCCCTTTGGGCAAAGGTCTAAAATTGCTCTTCAGAATGGCTGAATCACAACCCCCCCAAACAGTACATTAGTGTCTCATTTTTCACACATCCCCTTCAAATTTTCCCATTTTCCTTTTATGTCATAATAGCCAATCTGATAAGTTTGGGGTTTTAATTTACATTTCCCTAATTTTTAATAGTGATTTGAAACATTTTTTTTGCATGACTATAAAAACTGCCTGTTCATATCATTTGACCATTTATCAATTGGGGAATGACTTGTATTCTTATGAATCATTTCTCTAGGTATTTGAGAAATGAGACCTTTATTAGATATATATACATTTTTTTACCATTATAATTATTATTATGACTTTCCAATCTATTTTCCTTCCTATTTTGGCATTTTTTCTCCCCTTTCTTTCTATCCATCCTTAAAAATGTTTAGCTTCTGGCTATCATATCCACAAGTTTGCCTTCTTTTCTATTACCAACCCCTTTTCTCTTATCCCTTTACCCTCCTACTTTCTTGTAGGGTAAGATAGATTTCTATACTCAATTGACTGTGTATATTCTTTCCTCTTTAAGACAATTCTGATGAGAGTAAGGTTGAAATGTTCCCCTCCACTCTAAAAAGCTCTTTCATACCTCTTATGTGAGATGATTCATCCCATTCTATTTCTCCCTTCTCCCAATGCATTCCTCTTTCTCACCCCTTAATTTTATTTTTTTTAGATATCTTCCTATCAATTCAATCCACACACTCACCATCTATGTATGGATACTATTTCTAACTAGTCTAGTAATGATAAAGTTCTTAGGAGTTACAAGAATCATCTTTTCATGTAGGTATAATAACAGTTTGATCTTATTCAATATCTTTTGATTTCTCCTTCCTGTTTACCTTTTTAAGCTTCTCTTGTGTCTTGTATTTGATAGTCAAATTTTTCATTCAATTCTGGTCTTTCATCAGGAATATTTGAAAGTCTTCTATTTGATTGAAAAACTATTTTTTCCTCTGAAAGATTATGTTTAGTTTTGCTGAGTCTTAAGTGATTCTTGGTTAAAGTCCTAGCTCCTTAGCCCTCTGGAATATCATAATTGAGTTCCTCTAAACATTTAATGTAAAAGTTGCTAAACCTTGAGTTATTCTTACTGTCTCCATGATATTTTAATTGTTTCTTTTTTGATTTCTTGTAATGTTTTCTCCTTGAATTGGGAGTTCTGAAATTTGACTATAATATTCCTGGGAGTTAATATTTTGGAATCTCTTTCAGGAGGTGATTTTTGGGTCCTTTCCATTTCTATTTAACCTTCTGGTTCTAAAATCAGGGAAGTTTTCCTTGATAATTTCTTGAAACATGATGTCTAATCTCTATTTATGATCATGGCTTTTAGGCAGTTGAAAAATTCTTAGATTATCTCACCTGGATTTATTTTCCAGGTCAGTTGTTTTTCCAATGAGATATTTCACATTTTTCTTCTATTTTTTTCCATTCTTTTTATTTCATTTGATTGTTTCTTGATGTTTCGTGGAGTCATCAGCTTGCACTTGCCCAATTCTAATTTTTAATACATTATTTCTTCAGTGAATTTTTGTACATATTTTTCAAGAGAAACATAAAAAAGGTAAATAGGAAAAAATAAAAATCATAAGAAATTCCATAAGGTTAAACTGTTTATATTCTTATATTGGAAAAGTATACTTGTAACTCCCAAGAACTTTATAATTATTAGGGTAGTTAGAAGGAATATAGATAAACAGAGGGCATGGGTGTGAGTTGAATATAATGGAATGATATATAAAAAATAAAATTAAGAGATCAGAAATACATGAGCTGTGAGGAGGGGAAAGGGGGAGATAGAATGGGGTAAACTATCTCACATAGAAAGGATATGAAAGGACTTTTGCTTTGAGGGGAAGATGAAGAGGAGGAGCACTTAAACATTACTGTAAGTGTTAAAATTAATGGTTTTACTAAATATATGAAAATTATAAATCTTTTATTTATAAAGTAGAGAAATACAAAAGGGTAGAAAAGACATTAACCTATCTACCTTAAATATTGTTCCAGTGCTTGGCTCAGCCAGAACTTGTTAAACTTCAGTCAGAAATAAACTATCTCCAGAAGATAGGAAGGGAAAACCAGCTATCCACTCACCCAAGACAATGACTGGAACTGAAGGTGACTCCTGAGGCCTATTTTCTTCTTTCAGCTGATCTTCTTGAAGTTGACTTCCTTCTTGGAGTGATTCTCTTCTTGGAGTTCACTCTCTACTCCTTGGAATGACTCTCTTCTTGGAGTTCATTATCTACTCCCCTCCTTCACCTTCACAGACTGCCTGCTTTTATGATGGTTTTCTGTCCCTGCCCCTTTTCATGTGGGTCAATCACAGTTTCCAAATTTCTCTGAGTTGTCACCTTTGGATTCACAGCTTTCTGAGTGTGTGAACTCTTTCTCTCACCTAGCATCAAGTAAAATGTGAACTCACTAAGTGATTTTCAAGCTTCTCCCACCTAGTTTAAGCCTGTGTTGATTCAAAGTTATTGCCAACCAAAGTGTTAACTCCAACTAGGCAAAGAGAACAAAGGATTCCCTTTTCACAAGTGTGAACTGAAAGAGAACCAAGAATTCCCTTTTACAGTCCTCCCTGTGATTCTTTGGGAGACTAGTCTCCCCAGTGAATCATTTGACATAGTCAGAAACTACAATAGTTAGAGATCAGAAGAAAATGAAAGATAGGAAGAGAGAGAGAACAAACCAATGTTTGCTAGGCTCATTGACAATAAGCCAATTAGGGAGCAATCCCCTTTTGGCATAAGAGTATACTTATAAAATAAATATGTCACAACTCCCCACAGTTTAAACAATTATACTCCATGGCTCATTCTGGATTTTCTGATGCTGTGAGGGTTTCCTTCGGATATCTTCATGGTGCCTTCTTCAAATAATTCATCTTCTAGATTCAGAGAGTTATCGAGCTCTTTTTCCTGAAATGTTTCTTTCTCAAAAGATTTTTTTAGTTTTTTTTAAACATTTATTAATATTCATTTTTAACATGGTTACATGATTCATGCTCCTACTTTCCCCTTCACCGCCTGCACTCCCTCCACCCATGGCTGATGCACATTTCCACTGGTTTTAACATGTGTCATTGATCAAGACCTATTTCCAAATTGTTGTTAGTTGAATTGGTGTGGTAGTTTCCAGTCTACATCCCCAATCATGTCCACCTCAACCCATGAGCTCAAGCAGTTATTTTTCTTCTATGTTTCCTCTCCTGCAGTTCTTCCTCTGAATGTGGGTAGCATTCTTTACCATAAGTTCCTCAGAGCTGTCCTGTGTCATTGCATTGCTGCTGGTACAGAAGTCCATTACATTTGATTTTACCCCAGTATATTAGTCTCTGTGTACAGTGTTCTTCTGGCTCTGCTTCTTTTGCTCTGCATCAATTCCTGGAGGTCTTTCCAGTTCACATGGAATTCCTCTAGTTTATTATTGCTTTTAGCGCAATAGTATTCCATCACCAGCATATACCACAATTTGTTCAGCCATTCCCCAATTGAAGGGCATACCCTCCTTTTCCAGTTTTTTGCCACCACAAAAAGTGCAGCTATAAATATTTTCATACACGTCTGTTTATCTATGGTCTCTTTGGGGTACAAACCCCACAATGGTATGGCTGGATCAAAGGGCAGACATTCTTTTATAGCCCTTTGAGCATAGTTCAAATTGCCATCCAGAATGGTTGGATCAGTTCACAACTCCACCAGCAATGCATTAATGTCCCAATTTTGCCACATCCCCTCCAGCATTCATTACTCTCCCCTTCTTTCATTTTAGCCATTCTGCTAGGTGTGAGGTGGTACCTCAGAGTTGTTTTGATTTGCATTTCTCTAATTATTAGAGATTTAGAACACTTTCTCATGTACTTATTGATACTTTTGATTTCTTTACCTGGAAATTGCCTATTCATGTCTCTTGCCCATTTATCAATTGGGGAATGGCTTGATTTTTTATACAATTGATTTAACTCCTTGTATATTTGAGTAATTAGACCCCTGCCAGAGTTTTTCGTTATAAAGATTTTTTCCCAATTTGTTGTTTTCCTTCTGATTTTGGCTGCATTGTTTTTGTTTGTACAAAAGTTTTTTAGTTTAATATAATCAAAACCATTTAATTTAAATTTTGTAATTTTCTCTAACTCTTGCTTGGTTTTAAAATCTTTCCTTTCCCAGAGATCTGACAGGTATACTATTCTGTGTTCGCTTAACTTATTTATAATTTCCCTCTTTATATTCAAGTCATTCACCCATTCTGAATTTATCTTGGTGTAGGGTGTGAGATGTTGATCTAAACCTAATCTCTCCCATATTGTTTTCCAAATTTCCCAGCATTTTTTGTCAAATAGTGGATTCATGTCCCAAAAGTTGGGCTCTTTGGGTTTATCATACACTGTCTTGCTGATGTCATTTACCCCAAGTCTATTCCACTGATCCTCCCTTCTGTCTCTTAGCCAGTACCATATTGTTTTGATGACTGCTGCTTTATAGTATAGTTTAATATCTGGTACTGCTAGGCCCCCTTCCTTCACATTTTTTTCATTATTTCCCTTGATATTCTTGATCTTTTGTTATTCCAAATGAACTTTGTTGTAGTTTTTTCTTTACTGAATTAGGAAAAACTATAACAAAGTCCATTTGGAAGATTTTTTTTTAGTTTTACGGCAGTTATACATTACTCTCATCTTAATTAACTCAAAGAGGTAATAATATACATACTCAGTTGGGCATAGAAATCTATTTTACCTTACCAGAAAGTAGGAAGGGAAAAAGATAAGAGAAGGGAGTGGGGCTGATAGAAGGGAGGGTAGATTGAGAGGTGATAGTCAGAAGGAAAACACTTTTGAGGATGGACCTTAAAAGCAGAATAGGATAAATAGAGAGAAAAATAGGAAAGGGGAAAATATGCAGTGATCATAACTGTGAAAAAAAATTGTATAGCTGGTTTCTTTGATAAAGGCATCATTTCCCAAATATATTGAGAATGGAGTCAAATTTATAAGAATTAAATTCATTTTCCAACTGATGAATGTTCAAAAGATATAAACAGGAGGTTTTTGGATAAAGAAATCAAAGCTATCTGCAGTCATGAAAAATGCTCTAAATTACAATTGATTGGAGAAGTACAAATTAAAAATAATTCTGAGATACCACCCCATACCTAAGATTGGCTAATATGACAGAAAAGGAAAATGACTAATGTTAAAAGGGATATGAGAAAATTGAGATACTAATGCACTATTTGTTAAAAATTGCTTCAACCATTCTGGAGATCAGTTTGGAACTATGTCCAAGCAGCTATAAATTCATGCATACCCTTTAACCCAGCAATACCACTAGTAGGTCTATATTCCAAAGACATAAAAAGCAATAAGGGAAAGGACATATATGTAAAAAACTATTTATGGTAGCTCCTTTTTTGATGGCAAAGAATTGGAATTGAGGGGTTATTAAACAGTTGGGAAATGACTAAACAAGTTTTGGTATATGATTGTAATGGAATAGTATTATGTTATAAGAAATGATAAACAGGACAATTTCAGAAAAATCAGGAAAAGCTTAGATGAAGTGAGCAGAATCAGAAGAAGTTTGTACCTAATAACAACAATATTATTTGATCAACTGTAAATGACTTAGCTATTATCAGCAATACAATGATCTAAGACAACTCCAAAGGATGAGTGATGAGAGAAAGAACCGATAGTGTCAGAAAGCATATTTTTAAAAAAAAACAGTTTTTCATTTCATTTTCTGCGTGAAATTTTAAAATGTAGTGATATGTGTCTTTTATAATGGAAATTTGTATTTCATGATAGCACACATATAACCTATATCAAGTTGCTCACCATATCCAGAAGGGAGAAGAGGAAAGAAGGAGGCAGGAAGAATTTAGAACTCAAAATATGAGAAAAAAATGTTAAAAATTGTTGCTATATGTAATTGGGAAAAGTAAAAAAACAAAATACTACTTGTGTTGGGGAGGGGGGGAAGAAATGAAAAGCAGGATATTCTCTGAAAACCTGGAAAGATTTACATGAACTGGAACAAAGTGAAATAAGCAGACCAAGAACATTGTACTGTAACACGAATTTTGTAGGATGATCAAACATGAACGACTTCACTATTTTCAGCAACACAATGATCCAAGGCAGTTCCAAAGGACTCATGATGAGAAATGCTATCCACATCCAAAGAAAGAATTGATAGGAATCTGAATGCAGATTGAAGTATATTTTTAAAAAACTTTATATTTCTTGTTTTCTTAAGGGTTTTGTTCTGCATTTTCTTTTATATGATCAATATGGAAATATGCTTTTTATGTCTGCATATGTATATACTATATCAAATTACTTGCTATGAGGAGTAAAAGAACTTTACAAACCTGTAGTACTCCTATGAGTTGCCTTGTCCACATTAGTTCTCCCATTAGAATGTAGCAGAACCTAGTTTTATCATTCTTTGTATATGAGTTACTTATTGTAGCAGTTGGCACATATAGTAAAAATTACTCAACAATGTATTAGTGTCCCAATTTTGCTACATCCCCTCCAAATTACCACTTTCCTTTACTGCCATAGTAGCCAATCCGATAGGTGAGAGGTGGTACTTCAGCACTGTTTTAATTTGCATTTCTCTAATCGAGTGATTTAGACCATTTTTTCATATGATTAGTGATGGCTTTGATTTTTTAATCCGAAATTTGCTTGTTCATATTCTTTGACCATTTGTCAATTGGGGAATGGTTTATATTCTTATAAATTCAACTTAGTTCTTTATAAATTCGAGAAATTAGAACTTTATCAGAAACATTCATTATTTCCCCAGTTTGTTATTTTCCTTCTAATCTTGGTTAAATTAGTTTTGTTTGTACAAAACATTTTTAATTTAATATAATCAAAATTCTTCATTCTATATCTTATAATACTCTATCTCTTATTTTGTCATGAATTCTTCCCTTCTCCAAAGATCTGTCAGGTAAACTATTCTGTGTTCCCCTAATTTAGTTAGGATATTACTCTTTATATCTAAATCATATATCTATTTTGATGAGAGAATTTGAAAATGGGAATTTTGTAACACAAGTGATTTTTTTTGTCATTGAGAAAAAAATTAAATATTTCAGGGGGAAAATAGAAAGGCAACAAGGGGTGGGCAATGTAGGCTGCATTTGGGAACAGCAAACATTTCCATTTGATAGAACATAGCATAAGTTAATGGGGATCTTTTTGGTTTATTTTTGGAAGATTTATTTTATGAAGTACAGCCAAGCAATCAGGCCAATGTATTAGGAAAAATAATCTAGTAGTTGTGTCGTATGACGTGCCAGAGATGAGTGAGGATAGAGGTCAGAAGGCTTTTGCAATAGTCTAGACCATGATGGGCAAACTATGGCCCATGGGCCAGATGTGGCCCCCTGAAATGTTTTATCCAGCTGTGCAAAATTATTTCTAATCTGACAAATACAATGAGTAGGATACAATAAAATGAAACTTCAAAAGAGTTGCCTTTGAAACAGACTGACAGATGAGCATTTCCTTTCCTTTGGCCCCCTCTTTAAAAAGTTTGCTCATCACTGGTCTAAATAAATATTAACTAAATAACTAACTAATTTTGTTAGTAACTAACTATACTTTGTTAGTACTTACTTATCCTATAGCTAATTATAATTTTATTAGTATTTATACATTGTTTTATTCCATAAGGAATACAATGTATCCTAACATGTTTGTGTTTTTATGTATCTGATTTGATATGTTGTTACTTTGCTATATTGTGTTGCAATATGTTATTGATGAATGTATGATACCTACCAAAACTTCAGATCTCCTTCAGATCTCCTTTCTCTTTATGATATTCCATTCTTTGAGGAAATCTCCTTTTCTCTCCTTTTTTCCTTTGAAGTTCCTGATAGTATTATGTACAATATTGGATGTATATGAGTACATAGTGATACTATTTACATTACCCAAAACCTGGGGCAGCTGGGTGGCTCAGTGGATCGAGAGCCAGGCCTAGAGACTGGAGGTCCTAGGTTCAAGTCCGGCCTC
>NW_025400816.1:0-1427 GCF_016433145.1 Gracilinanus agilis
AGAAAAGGGTTTTGGGGGTTCAACATATTAAAAGATGGTCACCAGAGCTATTATCAATCCACAATTAAGAATAATCTCAAGTCAAAATTGACTTTTATGGAAGTTTATTTACAATTAAGAAGAGAGAGAGGAAATAAGGAAAAAAGAATCAACCCAATAGGTAATTTATTAAGGTCCTTTAATTAATCCAGGTAGATCTAATTAACCCTCAGAGGAAAATTGGAAGACCAGAGGCCCAGATGTGAATGGAGCAAAACATCATTCACAGAGTCTATTAAAGAGAAGTTCCTTAAGAGAAGTTCAGGAAGATTCAGTCAGTCTTTAAAGTCACCATGTGGAATTCAAAGTGATATTTAAAGCAGTCTCACCAGGGTCTCAGCATTCCAACACTCCTCCATGAACCAGAAGAGGTCCATCAACAGATGCCATCTTCAACCCAAGACCTCTCACTCACTCAACTCCCTCTTTTTAAAGGGGTCACTTATGCATCACTTCCTGTGCCTTCCCCTAGCTTGTGAGTCCAATCACAATAGACGCTTTCCCATAGAATGCCTAGGGAGTGGTCAGTTGATTCTGATTCGTCACTCACTCTAGCACATGTAGGTTAGGACCTCCCAGAATTTGGAGGTGCTCTCAACTTTGGTGATTAAATCTAAAGATGGGCAGTGTAAACGTAATATAATTATCACAGCCCTCTACTAGAGGCTGGGAAAACTTCCTTGGCCAGCTGAGGCTTGAGCAAGAGTGAGACCCATGAATGACTCCATCCAACATGGGAAGTTCCTGGTGATGAGGAGGACTTCCCCTGAGAGGGTCAGGGACTTGGTACCTGCAGCCAATAGCTAATGAAGACTCACCAACATGCTCTGTCACCATATGTGACAATGTTTTCCAGATAATGGGATGGGTCCAAAGGGACCATGAATTCCTCCTGGTGACTCCTGAGCAGGAAAGCCAGTGCTGGACAAGGATGTGAGGACCTTCATCCAACCTCCCATATTCCCTGAAGAGTCTTTATTTTCTTTCTGGGTTCTGAGAGTTATGCTGAGTGTTGGGCTTGTCTTTTTCTATTTGTAACAGCGCAGTATCCCATTATGCTCAGTTTTCCTCATTGTAATGGATCTAATGAATGAATGAATGAACAAAATTCATCTTGACAAAATGATATTTATTGAGATAATAAAGAAAATAAAGAGGTTCTAAATATTCCTTCAGTGTCTAGGGACTCAGTCTCCCCTCTACAGTCCCATCCCTTGGGGAGAATGGGCCCCAACTGGAAAAACTTTGGATATTATGTCCATCCCACTTAGTTTTCTTGCAAAACAGGTCTGGCCCAGGCTCAGTCCTCTCCCCAAGGATCATTGGCCTCACTTTCTGGGCTCCTTTCTTCCTGCTAGTCTGGCTTTCAATCTGGCCTAGAATCTGCT
>NW_025400817.1:0-1360 GCF_016433145.1 Gracilinanus agilis
TATATATATATATACACACATATACATACATAAAACAAAAGGAGAAAGGGAGAGAGGTCCTGACTAAAGGTAATTATAAGTATACATAAAAGAAATAAACATATTAGGTACCTCTAAACTTCCTAAGTTATCCAATACTAAAATTCCCCAGACTTAGTCAGCAGGAATGACAATTGACTCTAACTATCTCAAGACAGGTACATATTTTTTCCTGAACACATTTGATTTCTTGCAATCCCTCTTATATATATAGATATTTAGTCTCACCCCTCCCCATAAAGTAACAAACATATAGAATGGTTTCCATTCTTTCAACATTAGAATATCTACTGAATGCACAAGTCACTTCTAAACTTAACAATAGAACCACTTTCTTTAGAGATTGATTTTGATTTCTAGAAATATTCTAGAACATAGTGATTGCTTTGAAACAGCATGGATTTGTTGCAAATCAACTTTATTTCCTATTCTTTGGTGGTATTAGATTAGATGATATATCTGGATTTCAACAAATTTGAGAGTCTCTCATGGGAGTCACAAAATTATATAAGTCTCTCATGAGAGTCTTTTAAACAAGGTGAATGGATGAGGACTAAGTAAGACAACAATTTATTTCATCCAGAGATGGTTGAAAAACAAATGGTAATTAATGGTTTGATGTGAACTTGGAGAGAGGTCTCTAGTGGATTGTTGCAAAGCTCTATCCTGGGTCCTATTGTGTTCAACATTTCTACCAATGATTTGGACAAAGACATTGAGGATAAAATTATCTAATTTTCAGTCAATAAAAAGCTAGACAGAAAAACTAAACTGTAGTTAATATGAAAAGATTTTGAAGAGTGTAACATAATGCAAACTTTGAATTTGTGGAATGGTTCAATTAAAAAAAATGCAATAATAAGCTAAATTAATGAGAGTATGAGTGGCCAAGGTAAAAGAGTGACTAATCAGATTACATTGAGAGTACTACATTCAGTTCTAGATGTTACATTTTTAGAATATAGGTTAGGAATTAGAAAATGTTCAGGGGAGAGGGATGAAAATGGAGAGGGTATCAGAAACCGCACTAAGGGAGAATCAGTTATTTAGCATATAGAAGAGGGGAAAAAACCTCAACTATGTTTGTATTAAAAAGTGGAAGTGGGGCATGATTAGTATCTTTAAATATTTAAAAATCAGTCATGAAAGAAGGATTACATTTGATTTCCCTGGTCCTATAAGATAAAACTAGGAGAAAGGGCTAAAAATTATATACATATAATATAATATGTAATAATATATTTACATATAATACACATAACAATTGTATATAATACACAATATAATAATATATAAATATAAATAATAAAAATATATATAA
>NW_025400818.1:0-1957 GCF_016433145.1 Gracilinanus agilis
TCCTGTCCTGCATTTTCATCTGGAGACTGTTAGGATATGGACAGGCTTCAGTATTCATAAAAAATACTACTATAATCTTGTTCCATATTCTTTCTAAGTTAAGACTAAGTAAATCTCCTCTTGTTGACTCTTCAAAGAGTTAAATGATTTTTCTCAATCTTTCTTTGCTGAACCCTCAACTAGATTATACCCTTTAACCTTAAATTTTCCAAGAAGCTTTGTCCTGTCTTCTCTTTTTCTTCTACATTAGTTCATGTGATCTCATTAGCTCCTATGAACCTAATTACTCTTCAAAGCTGGAGATTCTCAGATTTATCCTTCCTACTCTATTTGCTGACTTCCAGTCTCCTACTTCTAACTGTCAAAATGACATCTCTAACTAGATGTCCTGTATACATCTTAAATTCAACATATCCAGTTTTTTTTTTTTTCTGGGAAGATGGCAGCTTACAAAGAATGAATCTTAAAACCTCCACACCCGAAATAGAAGACATTTCTGGTTAAGATGGCGGCAGTGTAAGGAGCAGCTGCTCGATCTCTCCTGACCGAACCACACAGAACCCCTCAAGGGGAAATAAAAACGAGTCCAGAAGAACGAAGGAACCCCACAACAGGGCGCAGCATTGAAGGTACGCAGAATCAGGGCATTTCCACGCTAAAAAGGGGTGAAACAGCTCTCACTAAATTGGGAGAGGAAGAAGCCCCTCCCCCACCCCCCACACCTTGCACAACGCCAACGCACAAGTGGGAAAACAGGACTGGGGCAACCAGATAATCACTGGCAGCCCCGGAGCCTGTACCTGTGTGCTGCTAGACGAGGGACCCCAGGTGGCTGGGGGCGTGCAGGGACTTTCCCTGAGCATCCACATGGGTGAAGGCACCTTCTAGGCCGGGACAAAGGCCCCTAAAACACGGCCTTTCCCAAGGGCTGAAGGCATCGCCTCAGGTGCGAATAAAGATCTCCAGCCCACGGATTTTCACTACCTTCTGCAGGGTGAAGGCAGGGCCCTAAGAGCATCTGCACAGGCAAAGGCAGGGCCCTAGGCTTGGATAACCATCTCAAGCCCAGGCTTGGACCTCCAGTGAGGACCCTGTACAGACCGGAGCATGGCTGTGGAAGCAGCCCGAAAGACTGCTGAAGGAACCTCGGACTGGGAACTACCAGGAGGCCTGACCCCGAGGACAAGGAGACCGGAGCCCCTGGGAGCTTGCAAGGCGCAGGCAGACCCTGAGTGCAAAGACGAAGCTGAAAAGGGGCGGGGCTAACAATGGCCAGCAATAAGGAAGTCCAGAAGAAAAAGACTATCAAGAAAAACTCTGGAACACCAGACAACTTCTACACAGAGAAAATCCAGACAACAGAGGAGGGAAAAAAAAATCCAAACTTCCCCAAAAAAATGAAAGCTGGTCACAAGCTATGGAAGAGTTCAAAAATGAAATGCTGAGGAAGATGGAAGAAATCTGGCAAGAAAATAACAGTTTAAAAGGCAGAATTTCGCAATTGGAAAGTGAGATAAGACAACTGAAGACCAAAAATGACCAGATTGAAAAGGAAAACCAAAACATTAAAGCCGAAAACCAAAACATTAAAGCCGAAAACCAAAACATTAGAGCCTAAAACCAGTCCTTAAAGGCTAGAATCAAACATTTAGAAACCATTGATCTCTCAAGACAAGAAGAACAAATAAAACAAAGTCAAAAGACTGATAAAATAGAAGGAAACATGAAATATCTCAATGAGAGAGTGACAGACCAAGAAATCCAGTCTAGAAGAGACAACTTGAGAATCATTGGTCTTCCAGAAAAGGCAGAAATTAATAGAAACTTGGACTCCATACTTAAAGAAATTATTCAGCAAAATTGCCCTGAAGTTCTACAACAAGAGGGCAATATAGACATTGAAAGGATCATTAGAACACCCTCTACACTGGACCCAGAAAAGTCAACACCCAGAAAT
>NW_025400819.1:0-2740 GCF_016433145.1 Gracilinanus agilis
GGGCAGTTGTTTTCTTTAAAAGTGACAAAAAGTTGCATGGAGGCTAAGTGTTAAAGAGTTTTCCTCTACATCACAGTCCTTGCAAGGTGACTGGTGATTTCTAGAAACTGGAAAAAATTAGAAGGACTCAGGAAATAACAGAACAAGAATCGTGAACTGAAGAGAGCATCCCCCAAGCACACTTTCTCTCCTGAGGCCACCCCAGGTAGAGCAAGAGATTCTAAATGATTAGTAGCTGCCACAAGCCCAAGCTCCCAGCCCCCAATACCTTGATCCCTGAGATAAAATTCCTCTACATCACAGTCCTTGAAAGGTCACTGCTGACAGAGGGGACGTTGGTATAACTTAATGCTCTGGATGGAGGCATTTCTATTCTCTCATCACCTTGAAAGTGACCAATCTTCCTTTGCCTCCCTTGTGCCCAATTATTCTCTGAGTCAGTCATTTCCTGACAAAACGTTGGGAGAGGGAGGTTCCCCAAAGGTCTTTGATAAATGGCGTGAGGAAGTAGGGTGGGTCACAAGGCACCTCCTTTATGTGTATGAATTACAGGAGCTGGTCCAGGGTTCCTTGCCAAGGCCACCTCGAAGCCTTGTATGTGGTGCTCCCATTCGAAACAGGTCCAGAGATGTGCCTCATGCTATCATCTGTCATTGTGGGTTTTTAGATGTTTCAGTTTACCTTAATTTAAAAGTTTACACTGGGAGAAATCCCAGTGCCAAGTACCCCTATTTTAGGTTGAATATTAAGCACCTTTTTGTTTTGAAGGCTTCTCTATAGGATGAAAGTTTTCCTCTCATGAAGCCCAGTTTATTAGTTTGACCTTTTCCTTTGATTTGCTACAGCTGACACTTCTTTATACCCTAGTTGCTGGCTGCAAAGAGGTTAACCAACCTGTTTGTGATACCCAATTATCCAGAAGATAGAAGGACTCCCGATTCCCTTTACTCTTGGGAGAAAGCAGCTAGTGTGTTTTCTCCTTGGGCAGAGCTGACACTAAGACGTGTGTCTTCTCCCAGGGGAGTTGGTACTTAGCACAGTACTTTCTTTATGGGATATGGTTCCCAGGTTCCTAGAGCCTTTGGTTTCGAACGGTGTTTATATATAATAAATTAGGTGAACATAGAATAGTAATACCTGTAAGTTCTAAGGGAAAGGAAGGAAGGAAGGAATTTAAGACCAAGGGAGAACATTTCAAGTTGTAAAATTAATAATTGTGATTATATTAAATTAAAAGGGTTTTGTGTAAACAAAACCAATGCAACCAAAATTAGAAGGGGAGCAACAAGCTGGGGGGGGGAGGGAAATTTTATAAGAAAATTCTCTGACACAGTTGTAATTTCCCAAATATATAAGGAACTAAGTCAAATGTACAAGAAATCAAGCCAATGTCCAGTTGAAAAAGGTAAAGGGATATGAATGAGCAATTTTCCAATGAAGAAATCAAAACTATAAATAATCACATGAAAAAGTGTCCTAAATCACTCCTGATTAGAGAAATGCAAAACAAAACAACTCGGAGGTACCACATCACTCCTAGCAGACTGCCCAATGACAATAAAGGAAAAATTTGGACAATAGTGCATTTCTGGTAAAGTTCGGAATTGATCCAACCATTCTGGAGGGCAATTTGGAATTATGCTTTAAAAAGAATATATGCCCTTTGATCCAGCTATACCACTCCTGGGTTTGTACCCCAAGGAGACAAAGAAAAATGTTTGTACAAAAATATTTATAGATGTGCTTTTAATGGTTGCAAAAAAAATGGAAAATGAGTGGGTGTCCCTTGATTGGGGAAAGGCTGAACGAATCGTTGTATATGATGGTGATGGAATACTATTGTGCTGTAAAGATTGATGATCTGGAGGATCTCTGT
This sequence comes from Gracilinanus agilis, assembly GCF_016433145.1. Taxonomy (NCBI): domain Eukaryota; kingdom Metazoa; phylum Chordata; class Mammalia; order Didelphimorphia; family Didelphidae; genus Gracilinanus; species Gracilinanus agilis. The sequence goes on from NW_025400819.1 coordinate 1,877, forward strand.
ATGAACTGGAAGAAACTCCATGGACTCCTTTGGAGTGAAATGAGCAGAACCAGGTCAACGTTGTGCAGAAACTGAAACATTATGGCACAATCAAATATAATAGACATTGCTAATAATAGCAATGCAATGATCTAAGATGATCCTGAGGGACCTATGAAAAAGAATGCTATCCACAGCTAGAGAAAGAACTGTGGAAGTAGAAACACAGAAGAAAAACAGCTCCTTGATCACAGGGTTCCATGGGGATATGATTGGGGATGTAGACACTAAGCTATCACGCTAATGCAAATATTAATAATATGGAAATAGGTCTTGATCAATGACACATGTAAAACCCAGCGGAATTAGTCATTGACTATGGCAGAGAGGGGTGGGAGGAGGGGAGGGAAAGAGCATGAATCATGTAAGAATGGAAAAATATTCTAAAGTAATTAATTAAATAAAATTTTCAAATAAAAAAATTATTCCCAATTGGAGAAATCATACCTCACTTTTTGGATTTTGCATTGTTTAAAATCACTGTATAACACTAAAATGTTTGTCTACAAAAAGAGCAGAAGATTAAATTAAATAACTTCACATTAAACAATGTTTATTGAAGAGAAAATAAAATCATAATTAAATTAAGTTGATTACTTTAAAATATACATTAGGAATTAGAAAATGTGATTAAAAAGAAAAAATTCATTGCCAAGAAAAATTAAAAAGGTTAATTTGAAATGAAGAACAAAATAAGGCAATTTTTTTTCCTTTTTTTTTTAATTTTTATTTCCTTTTTATTTTTATTTAATTTTATTTTTTTTACATTTATTAATATTCATTTTTAACATGGTTACATGATTCATGCACCTCCTTTCCCCTTCA
>NW_025400820.1:0-1389 GCF_016433145.1 Gracilinanus agilis
TATACATAGTTTCATAACTCTTTAAATGTAGTTCCAGATCACTCTCCAAAATGGTTGGATTAGTGAACTGAGCTTTGAATTGATTAGGGCTTCTGAGAAGTGGAAATGAGAAGAGTGAACAGTCTAAGACTCAGGGACAGGCTTTGCAAAGACATTTCAGAGAAAGAATACAAACATGTCTTCTGACTTGCACCACTACATCACACCAGTTCTTTGTACTTAACCTTCTTTGGATCATCTTCCTAGTTAATATGTCTGTATATTCCATCATATTTGGCTCATCTCCTAAAACAATTCAGAAATGGACACACTAAAAGATAAATTGGTCTATACTCATTTTAAATTTACAGTCTCTCTGATTGCAAATCAAAATTTCTTAAATAAATCTATTACATAGATTGAAGATAGAATGAGAAAAGATTTTTTCAGAATCTTCTAAAAATTAATAGAGAAAAAACGATAGCTATGTTAAGGTAGTCCCTACCCACAAACTTGGGGCTACTTTCCTAACTTTCATTTTCTGGTAGCCTAAGGTCCCCTAAGGGTGATTGATTACTCTCTCCCTCAAGGTAACAGGGAATAACACAGAGGGACTGATGAGGTTTCTAGTATTGCCTCCCTTGAATCTCCATCAAATATGCTCCCCAATGATTATCAGTTGACCAACTAGAGTTCATTAGATTTGAGAAAGCAGAGAGCTTTACTGGGATCACGTAATGAAGACAGTTAAGAGTAGAACTATTTCCCCACAATCCGGGGATACACTCTCTATCAGTATATTTAGGGACCATGAAGAAATGAACACATGTAGAAAAGGGGTCACTCTTGGTTGGACAAAGATTCTTTTCACCTTTTGTGGAATTTTCAAGAAGTCCATTTTAGACATCTCTCTGCTAGGGATTTAGGGTCAGTACCCTTGCAGAATATTTGAGGCTGCCTTTCATATTATTTCATCCAATGTTCCAAGTTCCTTACTCCTCCCAAATTGATTAAGGATTTCGTCCCCTCAGTTTATATCTTGATTGATTCATTTAGGAACTTTAATATCTTGAAGAATGTATTAAATATTTTCTACATGTCAGGCAGTGTGTACTGGGAATATCAAGAATGCAAGAACTTGGTACAGATGCCAAGAAAATAGCAATGTACCAAAGAAAATGTACGTAAAATATATTTACAGTGTAAAAGTGAGGTAATCTCAGACAGAAGATGCTAGAGGGGAGACCTGGAGAGGGTTAATTTACACCTTTGATTGGGTAATTGACTGAGTTTTTGATTCTGTAATTCAATCAGGAGAAATTCTCATCTGATGAAGGCATCAGAGCAGAGATCATCTTGTTCATTATTTTAATTGGAATTGAGTGTTGTGGGGCATTCCTTTCACACTAA
>NW_025400821.1:0-1237 GCF_016433145.1 Gracilinanus agilis
TACAAAATAAATGCACATAAATCATCAGCATTTCTATATATTTCCAACACATCACAGCAGTAGGAAGTAGAAAGAGAAACACCATTTAAAATTACCCTAGACAATATAAAATACTTAGGAATCTATCTACCAAAATAAACACAGCAATCATACGAAAACAACTACAAAACACTTTCCAGACCAATAAAACTGGATCTCAACAATTGGAAAGCTATTGATTGTTCATGGGTAGGACAAACTAACATAATAAAAATGACCATTCTACCCAAATTAATTTACCTATTTGCACCATCTGTATCAAACTACCAAAAAACTTCTTTACTGAATTAGGAAAAACTATAACAAAGTTCATTTGGAATAACAAAAGATCAAGAATATCAAGGGAAATAATGAAAAAATGTGAAGGAAGGGGGCCTAGCAGTACCAGATATTAAACTAGACTATAAAGCAGCAGTCATCAAAACAATATGGTACAGGCTAAGAGACAGAAGGGAGGATCAGTGGAATAGACTTGGGGTTAATGACATCAGCAAGACAGTGTATGATAAACCCAAAGAGCCCAACTTTTAGGACATGAATCCACTATTTGACAAAAACAGCTGGGAAATTTGGAAAACAATATGGGAGAGATTAGGTTTAGATCAACATCTCACACCCTTTTATTATTATTATTATTATTATTATTATTATTATTATTCCTGTTGACTCCTTAGGAGCATAGGGCCGCAACCATCTCACGCCAACGGATTCTGTTCTGGGCAACTTCCCCCAGCTGAGCCCATGTCATTCGGACCGTTTTTGTTCATCTCACACCCTACACCAAGATAAATTTAGAATGGGTGAATGACTTGAATATAAAGAGGGAAACTATAAATAAGTTAAGTGAACACAAAATAGTATACCTGTCAGATCTCTGGGAAAGGAAAGATTTTAAAACCAAGCAAGAGTTAGAGAAAATTACAAAATGTAAATTAAATGGTTTTGATTATATTAAGCTAAAAAGCTTTTGTACAAACAAAAACAATGTAGTCAAAATCAGAAGGGAAACAGCAAATTGGGAAAATATCTTTATAACAAAAAACCCTGACAGGGGTCTAATTACTTAAATATACAAGGAGTTAAATCAATTGTATAAAAAATCAAGCCATTCCCCAATTGATAAATGGGCAAGAGACATGAATAGGCAATTTTCAGGTAAAGAAATCAAAAGTATCAATAAGCACATGAGAAAGTGTTC
>NW_025400822.1:0-1044 GCF_016433145.1 Gracilinanus agilis
CTCTCTCTCTCTCTCTCTCTCTCTCTCTCTCTCTCTCTCTCTCTCTCCACCTCCCCACCCCACCCCCCCATCTCTGCCTCTGTCTTTGTCTATGTCTGTCTCTGCCTCTGTCTCTCTGTCTCTCTGTCTGTCTGTCTGCCTCTGTCTCTGTCTCTCTCTCTCTCCAGCCTATTTACTTTGTTTTTCTGTCCGGAATTACAAACACTTCTGTCCCTGGCCAAGCATTTGGCATGTACCAGACACAGCTGACACGCCTACATACCAGCTTGAAGCCTGCCATGGGGTCTAGGTTCTTAACAGAGAGAATTTCACAAGCCACCACTCCCCTGGCCCCAAGCTGACAGCAGCAGGCTGAGGCTGGCGTTCCCTGGCCACTTGGAAGCAGGGCTGGGTCTGCTGTCCTAGTCTCGCCCTGGAATGGGGAAGAAGAGGTGAGGAAGGATGAGGGACATCCTGTAGCTTGCCTTCTTCTACCACAAACTACATTTAGCTTGGATGTGTATTTGATAGACTGCCTGCATGGATGAATATATCAAACCATCTTATATTTTTATAATTCCTTTAACTTAAAACAAACTTCCAAAAATCGTGGGGCAAACAATATTATACCTATTGAACAGATAGGGACGCTGAGACCAGAGACTAAGTGATATGATTTTACAGGGCTGCTAAGATATTCCATGTCATCCTTTTGCCAGAAGGTTACCTATAATACTAGTATTTTCCCTCTAAGATGATCTCCAATTTATCCTGTCTATATCTTATCTATACATATTTGTTTTGTATGTCATCTTCCCCCACATTGGACTGTATGATCTTAGAGGACAGGGACTGTTTATGCTTTTCTTTGTACCACTAGCACTTAGCACAGGACCTGGCACCTGGCAGGTACTTCAATATTTGTTAAGTGGCCTTCGCTTGACAGCCAAGAAAGAGTGATGGATAGAGCACCAAACTTAAAATCGAAGACACCAAAGTTCAACTCTTCCGGTGATGACAAACCTTTTAGAGATGGAGTGCCAGGCCCCACCCCCACCCCACCCC
>NW_025400823.1:0-5077 GCF_016433145.1 Gracilinanus agilis
TCAAGGACACATGACAAAACTAGTGGAAACGCGCATCGGCCAAGGGTGGGGGGGGCGCGGGGGGTGGTTGAAGGGGAAAGGGGAGCATGAATCATGTAACCATGTTAAAAATGAATATTAATAAATGTTAAAAAAAATTCAATTCTTCTTCTATTGTACGGCTCTGCCCTCTCCTCTCTTCTTGTCTTGTCTTGTCTTGTCTGTCTGTCTCTCAAAAAATCCCATTTTCTCTCTTAGAATCGATACTAAGTATTGGTTCCAAGGCAGAAGTGGGGTAAGGACTAGCCAATTGAAGTTAAGTGACTTACCCAGAGTCACAGAGCTAAGAGGTATCTGAGGCCTGATTTGAATGCAAGCTTTCCTGTCTCCACACTTGACTCTCTATCTACTGAGCCTTCTGGGTGTCCCTGCCCTTTCCTCTTTTTTTTTATTGTTGTTGTAAATTTCTTGTCCTTTAAACTTATCAAGTTTTGTTATTTTTTTAACATTTCTATTTTTTATTAATGGAATTTACTTATAATTATTTCACCTCCTTCTCCTCCCCACATCATGGAGGACATCATCTGGGAGACAGTCACGTATATATTAATTATGTCTTTCATGTTCCCATTTTTCAATTCATTCTCTGGAGATAACATCCACAAATTATTCTTCAAGTATTAAATCTGTAGCTGTTAGTAATGTTCTCTTAGTTCTACTCATTTTGCTGTTCCATGTAGTTCTTTTCATATTTTTCCAAGATTAACCTGTTCTCTTCTTATGGTACAGCATTCCATCACTTCCTCCCTTTGTTGTCTGGAGTGATGTGGGGGTGGGGGGAGGTGACTCACAGGCAGCTTAAAGTGGTTGTTTGGGCACAAGATCTCTAAAAGGTTCACCAACACTGCCTTAGAGTATTTACACCAAGCCTAAATCTATGTCTCTACAACAGTCACCTATTGGTTCTTTTTCTGACTCTGGAGCCAAGCAGGACTTGTCAAATGGTTCCTTTTCCTCCTGACAGATCTTTTAATTTTTAAAGAGAGCTCTTGTGTTCTCCCTGTTGCCCCCATGGGGTTCATGACACAAAAGTAATTAAGAACTCCTGACCTAGAGTTAGTTAATCAGTCAATTAGTGCTTATTAAGCAACTACTATGTACCAGGCATTGTTATAGGCACTAGAGAAACAGTAGTTGCTAATTGAACCTATTGGGTGGTCTGGTAAAGCCAAAAGACTGACTCATTTTAAAATAAAAAATAAAATAGATAAGATTACAAAGAAACCAGTTATACTAAAATGTAATTATCAAAATATTAAAAGCATAATTTCATCTATCCCAGGCTAAGAACATCTGCTTTATTCCTTTCAGAGGTACCTCCCATTCAATATAGAAATACCCTCCATATCTTTGACAAATGGTCTCCCAGGCTCTGCTGGAATGTTTCCAGAGATAAGGAGCTCACTACCCTTAGGAAGCAGCCCACTCCATTGTTAAAAGCTCATGCCCTTAGAGGCTTTCTATCGTATTGAGCCAAAACCAACTTTTTTATTCATTCCCTCATTAAGCACTTTTTCTTTTTAAAAAAGTTACTTATTTATTTGTTTGTTTGTTATATTAAAACACCCATTAAAATCCCTCCATCTCCCCCCCCCCCCCCCAGCTAATTCTATCCAAGACACTGTGCTAGGAGAACACAACCAAAAACCCAGTCTTTGTTCATAACGACCTTACATTCCACTGGGAAGATAATTATTGTTGTTTAGTTGTTTCAGCATGTCTGATTCTTCCTGACCCCATTTCGGGTTTTCTTTGCAAAGATACTGCAGTGGTTTGCCATTTCCTTCTCCAGCTCATTTGACAGCTGAGGAAATGGAGGCAAATAGGGTTAAGTGACTTGCCCAGGGTCACGCAACTAGTAAGTGTCTGAGGCCTGGTTTGAACTCAGAAAGATAAGGCTTCCTGACTCCGGATCTGGCACTCTATCCACTGTACCACCTAGCTTCCCCTTACATAGTAATATAAGTCTTGTACTAATACTAAGTCAGTACAAGATAGTTTTTTTCTTTCTAAAAGATTTATTGATGCATTTTATTTTTGCATTACAAATTGTTCCCACTTTGAGAGATGTCTCTTGTAATGAAGTAAAGCATTTAAGTAAAACTAATGTTACTGTGATCTTGTCTGGAAAATACAAAATAATTTATGGAGAAAGGGGAAAGTATCAACACCTAGTGGGATCAGGGAAGTTTTGCCTGTAGGAAGTGGCCCCTGAGTTAAACCTTGAAGGAATCTAAAGGTGAAGAGGGATCTGTATTCCAGATATGGACTTCAAAGACTGGGAAACAGAAGACAAAATACTGAGTTTCTATTCTTTAATTTTGAAAAGAAATATATGCTGTGCAGTCATTTCTGGGGAGAAGGGCATTGTGGTAGTGGCGTTATGAAGGGTGCCTTGAAATGAAATGATAGGATGTCACAAATGCCAAAGGTTAGGCAGCCCAGGATTGTGTATAGCAAACAAAGATTGCTTTAAATTTTGTGTATTTCTGAATTCTGTTCTTTCAGCTTTTGGAGCTGATATAAGAAGTGTGATCATGGTAATCATTAAGAATAGATTCTGGAGGCGTACATGAATGGGAAATAGACCCTGAACAAGGACACATGTTACAACCAGTGGAAATGTGCGTTGGCCATGGGTAGGGGGAGAGCGGGGGGTGAAGGGGAAAGTAGGGGCATAAAGTATGTAAACAGATTAAAAATGAATATTAATAAATGTCTAACAAAAAAAAAAGAAAGCACTTAACCTAAAGGACACACACACACACAAAAAAGAATAGATTCTGTTGGGGGCAGCTAGGTGGTTCAGTGGTTGGAGAGTCAAGCCTGGAGATGAAAAGATTCTGTACAATTTACCTCCTTTAGTTCTCTAGCATTCCTTACAGGCCGTTTGGCGGTAAAATCTTTAAAGAAACCATCCAATCAAAATAGAGATTTTTAAAGATAAGTTCTCTTTTATACAATGGTTTCTCAGTCATCCAGTAAGCAAATATTCCTAGCTTACCAAGCCTCTCCTGGCAACCCAGAAGACAATGCAGGCGATTTGAACACCCAAGTGAATTGGTGTGAATTAAGGCAGGATAAGCTACTACATGCAAAAGTAGGTTTCTGGGAACCCAGCTATAATCTCGATTGACACATGTATCTGTGTGGTTGTGGGCACTTGGTGTGCCACAGGCAATTCCAAGGAGAGATCTGTTAAGTCTTTCCTATGACAGAGGCAGTTCCCACTCATCATAGCCTGATGATGTTTCTATGCCATTTTACAGATCAACAGACTGAACCTCACAGATATGAAACGACATAGTGAGTCAGGATCAGAGTCAGTCTTTGGACCCGAGTCTTCTGACTCTAAGTGAGACTAGGAGGCAGAAGATTGGGAGGATGATACAATGGAAGGTTAATGGATATATTATATTCAATTGAGTGATCATTGTTCTTCAGATATGCAAAGGTGTAGCTAAGGAACCACAGCTGGTATTATAAGCTGTATTTCCAGCAATGGCATTTGATGTGTTTGTCCTGATTCTTCTACATCATCTAATTTTCTGTCCTAGTAACAACTCTACGACAAAAGGGCTAGAGCTAGGCAAATGGGTTTAAGTAATTTGCTTTGGGTTATAGCTAGGAAGTATTTGAGACCAGATTGGAACCCAGGCTCTACTGATACCAGGTCTGGTGCTCTATCTACTGTGCCACCTAGCTGTCCTTTGTTATAAAAATTTAGAGAAGGTAATCTCTAACACTATCACTAGGCTAGTTATTATATTAATCTGAGGAAGCTGTGTTTTGGTTCCCCTGATGGCTGGTGCAGGGACACCTGGGTCCTGCCACTCAGCTGGATGTTATAATAACTGCCCTTCTTTATAACAGTGCCCAGGCAGGATCCCTAAAGGTCAGTGGATGGGTAACCCTTTCAGGTCCCACCTGGGGTTGATTGATTATTAGTATTGGGCTCTATCAGCCTTGGATAGTTCATCTGACTGCATTGCTCCCTCCCCAGAGTGGTGATGGAATAATTACTCCAGGAAGGTATTTAATAAAATTTATCTATCTTGTTAACAAGGGAAAGGAACGATCAGGAATGGACTGGGTATAGGAGACCTTGTCACTAAGCTAAGACAATAATCCCTCAGGGCTGTAGGCTGTTCAGTAATGCTGGGCTCTTGTTCTTTACCTCCTCTGGCTCAGCTTGGCCACAGCCAAAGCAGAGTAAGCAATCTGTTTGGTTGCCACAGATATTAATCTCTCTCTCAGCTTCTTACTGCTAGTTGTTGTGCCAGTCCTACAGCCTTCAGGAAATACCACCCTTACCACCCTCTTCTTTTCCTGCCCACTTCCCGGATTCCCCCCGCCCCTGGGATACCTAAATATCTAGGGGAATTCAGAGAGAACCAGAGGATCCACGGTCAGACCCACAGGTCAATCAATGTTCAAGATCAATGTCCAAGGCAAGAGTTTAGGCCAAGGTTCCAAAACCCCAAAGCCAAGGCAAAGCCAAAGCCAAAAAGGGATCCTGTCAGATGGCTGTTAAGGTATTTATACCCTCTCTGGCCAACTGCCTTTCCTCTTGTCCTCACGGCATCTGGGAACATTCCGATGTCTCCAACTGTCTTCACCTGTCAATCAAGGTGAGACTCTCAACTCCCAGAGTTTGAATATGACACCTTCAAACCCTCATGTATGTGATCAATAGCATGAATTTGTGACATGGGTGAGTTAAGGTCTGAATATATAGTGTGCACGTGGAAAATTTGCCACACCTGAGCTACATTCCCAGCATCCTTTCAAGTATATTCTCATTTGATGTACAGAGGCTCAGGAGATAAATTTGGCTGAGACCCATGCTGTGGGGCTCTTTTTTGAGAGCTTGTGCTTTGCTTTGGTAAAGTGCTGCAGGTGTGAGTTTTTGGTTCTCTTTCCTTTGCTCACTTTACAGAAAGAATCCTTTTCCTTTTATTTTCCTCCTCTTTTTGTTTATTATTAAATTTTATATATATATATATACATATATATATATATTTAAAACACTAGGAAT
>NW_025400824.1:0-1307 GCF_016433145.1 Gracilinanus agilis
ACCTAGTCTAAATGGACAAGCAGAAAGCTACACAATTATGCCTTTTTAAAAAAAAAAAACTCATGGGTGTTGGTTCTGGTGGCTGGAGTATTGAGAGAAAAGCCAATCTAAAAAATGGATGTTCCTAAACCCCCAATCCCACTTTACCCCAGATGAGTGCTAGTGGCACCTGTTCTTAGTCAGGTTCTTTTATTCAAGACTGTCTTGGATGGATCAAATTCTATTTCTTAGAAACGCCTGAGCTTAATACACCTCAGTATTTCTTTATGTCCTACTGTTTGTGGCATGAGGCTGTGGGTCAGCTGTGGGGACCACCCAGGCTAAAGTGACCTTTCCAAGCATAGGACTGGGATGGATGCTAATTCTCCAGCCATTGTTAGAAAGTTTTCAATCTCCAACTGGGACATACTCATGGTCCATTTGTGTATCTCATCATTACACTTCTGAGGGCAGAATCATAATGAATTTGGAGCTTTTAAACATCTTTCTCAACAAATGTCAACGTAAACTAATGACTTTGAGTAACTCGGATCATCTGTTAGCCCTTTTTTCCCTTGTTTGTTTAAGAATTCTTTTCCTACCCATCACTGAGAAGAATACTTCTATTTTTCTTTCAATATTTTTTTAATGATGGAACCTCTATTATTTGCTAAGTATGCATTTGGAATTTCTTTTATTATAGGTATGAGATGCTGGTCTGAGCCTGTTTTTGTTTGTTTTGTTTTGCAACATTGATGTCAAGTTCTCCCAGCAGTTCTTTGTCAAATAGGGGATACTTTTTTAAGTAGTATATTCTCTTTGTTATATTAAACATTGGGATGTTGAGTTTGAAGAAAAAAGAAAGACAAGAAAATCCCAAATGGAGTCACAAAGAGGCGGACAATGAAACAACTGAACGATAACAAATTTCAGCATAATAGCTAATAGCCATCATTTATATAGTGCTTTATTTTATTTATTTTATTTTTTTAAACACTTAACTTCTGTGTATTGACTCCTTGGTGGAAGATTGGTAAGGGTGGGCAATGGGGGTCAAGTGACTTGCCCAGGGTCTGTTGTGAGGAAGATTAGTTAGTAATTAAGCATTAAGGTTGAACCTAGCAGGGAAGTGTCTGAGGTCGGATTTGAACCTAGGACCTCCCATCTCTAGGCCTGACTCTCAATCCACTGAGCTACCCAGCTGCCCCCTATTTTATTTTATTTTATTTTTTAAAAACCCTTACCTTCCATCTTGGAGTCAATACTGTGTATTGGTTCCAAGGCAGAAGAGTGGTAAGGGTGGGCAATGGGGGTCAAGTGACTTGCCC
>NW_025400825.1:0-1050 GCF_016433145.1 Gracilinanus agilis
ATTAGTCATTGCTCACTTTCACAATGGTGTAACTGCTTGTGCGCTTAGTCAGTAGCATTTGGGTTTGAGCCCAAATCATGTATCTCCATGTCCAGGAATATCCCTGCCACACTATGCAAAAATAAATATATTTAGAATTTAAATGAAAAAAAGAGACAATGCCACATTTGGAATAAGAGAAATTGGTTTTTAATTGTTGAAATAATTTCACATTTCTGGGTCTTGAGTTCTTTGTTAATATGAGGGAGTTGGTCTCGATGACCCCTAAGATTCCCTTCCACTTTTAATTTATCATTCCTTGCTTAGGGAATAATGTTGGTTATGGATTCAGAGGACTTGCATCCAAATGATGCTGACCATCTATGTGACCTTAGGTAAGTCATTAAACTTTCTGGACTGTAGTTTGCTCATCTGTAAAATAAGCAGGACAGATTAAATGACATCTGACGGCTTGTACAGCTCTAAAGAGTAATGATAGTTAATATTTATATGACATATCAAGGTTTTAGAAGCATATTTGATTGCATTTGATCCCCAAAATAACCATTCAAAGTAGGTACTATTGTTATTCTCATTTTAAACATGAAGAAACTGAGGCTTGGGAATCTTACATGATTTATTCAGGGTCACTTAGCTATGAAGTGTCTGAAGTGGAAATCAAAGATCTCCCAGAATCCAAACCAAATTTCCTCCTTAAACCCTAATTTAGGCCCCTTTAAATTTAAATAGTTTGGTCTTTTAGTTGATAAAAAGAGTTCCTTTTTCATATAATGCCATACATGAATAAAGAAATGTTATGTATATATACATGTACATATATATATATATATATATCATGCACATTTATATATAAAATAAATCTTTTCTCTTTAGAAAATGATTCCTTGAGCATAGGAATTCTATAGTACACATATTAGAATAGTGCTCATGATATCTAGGCCACTTAACACATGCACTAAATAGATGAATAAATAAATAAGGCATTATTCCAGCGCATAACACATTGTGAAATGGGAGCTGAAATAGGAACTCATCCGGGTCTCCTGAAAG
>NW_025400826.1:0-9940 GCF_016433145.1 Gracilinanus agilis
ATATATATGTATATATATACTGTAAAGCTTTGGAGGAATAGTGAGCATTCGATTAGATATCATCTAGTGATCTAAACAGCTTCTTCCAACCCTGAGATTCTGTAACTCCATTTTTTAATTCATGTCAAGCTATTAAATTCAGTAACCATTTTTTAAAGAATCTGCTTTATGTGGCATTCACTGATTCAAATCCAGCTCCCTTTTCCCTGAATAATACTTATAAGCTCAATATAGGTCTTTATATCATATAGACTTAATGTTCTTTATGTTTTACCCATGTTTACTGCCTGTGTGATCCCTGCCAAGCCATTTAAACAACTCTCGGTCTCAACTCCCTCATCTGGAAATGAGAGGTTTGCACTAGAGATCCTTGAAGTCCTTCCCACTTTAGATCTATGATCCTTTGTGTGTTTGACTTGTCTAATCTAGATTTGAAGTTCCCCATAAAACAGCCATGATTTATGTATCTTCAGAGGATTCCTCAACACCACCCTGAGAAGAGCTCATAGTAGATGCTTAAGAGATAAGACAACCACACAATGTTAGAGCTGGATACCATTTAATCTAACCCATTGGAGGCAGCTGGGTGGCTTGGCAGATTGAGAGCCAGGCCTAGAGATGAGAAGTCCTGAGTTGAAATCTAGCTTCAGATACTTCCTAGCTGTGTGACCCTGGGCAAGTCACTTAACCCCCATTGGCAATAAGCAGTATTGATTCTAAGATGGAAGGTAAGGATTTTTTAAAAAATCAAACCATTGTGAAAATCGAAAATTTTTTGTGAAAATCGAACATTATTTGACAGATGAGAAGACTAAGGCCTACAAGAAGGAAATGATTTGACTAAATTTACACACTACATGGTAGATTAAGGTCTAGAGCCTGGATTTTCTTACTCCAAGGCCCTTTCCATTCGTAGGCATCACTTCTCTATAGCCATTCCCATCATTCTCAGCTAAGGGAGCATTCTTTTTTTTTTTTAATTTCATTTAATTAATTAATTTAGAATTTTTTTTCCAGCTTACATGATTCTTGTTCTTTCTCTCCCTCCTCCCACCCCCTCACTTAGCTGACACACAATTTTACATGTGTCATTGATCAAGCCCTATTTCCATATCATTGATATTTGTACTAGGTGATCGTTTAGAGTCTACATCCCCAATCATATTAAGGGAGCATTCTGCCTTGCTGAATCAATGGCATGCCTTGTCTACTATTGTGACTAGGGTTCGGGTGGGGGGCAGAATTTTAGAAAGCATGAGAGTTCAGAGCCAGTGCTGCATGGAATGATTTTCCCCACCTCCCCCCCCCCACTCTCCTAATCACCAGTAAATTGTTTTCTGAGTGAGATGAATCCCTGTGCCTTGTAAGGAATTTGTGGGTGCTCAGCCTGCTGGCAAAGTATGGGTGAACAGACTCCTTTGAGCCAGGGAGAGGTCTCAGTTGGCTGCTTCGGAGGCAGAACCAAAAGCCTGAAGAGACTGGGGAGGAGTAAAGAATAAATTCATTTACTAGGCTTACCTAGAGGTCTGAAACAAGGGGATGGGCTCGCTGCCTTTAGATTTTGTAGGCCATTCTGCAGATCAATCTTTAACCATTCAGAGCAAGTCTAGGCAATTTTAGGCTCTGCTGAACAGCCTTCCTTAGAGAAATTTTTCAGCGTTTATCCTCTAGCTGGGAATATCTGAGCTCATCTTGGCAGCCGCTTGAAATGTACAACATTCATGGATTTTTCTTTCCTTCTTTCCCTCTTCTCCCAGCGACTATCTCTGATTTCTTTCTAATCTAATAAAATTTTGTCTTCGTTTTACTCGGCAGGGGGAAGAAGGACAGACTGTTAGTGGGATGGTTGGGAACAGAGGAGACTGACTATTCAGGTGCCACGTTCAACTTAAGGGAAAATGAGGCACCCTTAAAACTAGATTTATTAATCCTAGAAGTCTAAGCAAAGCAGAGGCAGGATGAGGAATGACCCCCCCCCCCAACTAGATACTGGGCAAGCGTGGTGGAGGAAAATACCCGGAGTGTGCTGCTTCCTTTTGTTCTAGAGATGGGAGCAAAGTATCAGGGGAAATCCTGGCACACATTCGGGTCAGGGGTTAGAGGGGAATATGATATCAGTGGACATACAGCAGTGGGATTTCTCCGAGCACCTCTCAGATGGAGTAGCACACAGCTGCTTTGAACTACTAATGGTCAGCGCACTGGCCTAGCTTTCCTAATAATCACATTCAGAGCAGGTGGGTTGATGATTTCCTCAGAGCTGAAGAAAGACAGATTCTCTTTGTACGTCTCTAAGAAGTAATAGACAAGACACACTTTCAAGCAGATTGTGTCAGGTCTGCTGGGTAGTACATAGGATAGAGTACTGGGCCTGAAGTCAGACTCAACTTCCTGAATTCAAATGTTGCCTCCAACACTGGCTAGCCAGGTGACTCTGGGCCAGTCACTTCACCTGGTTTGACTCAGTTTTGTCCATCTGTAAAATGTGCTACAGAAGGAAATGCCACATGGGGTCACAAAGTGTTGAACAGGACTGAAAAAAGACTGCACAGCAAAAATAAAGGAGCAGTACAGCTGACCAGGGGAACAAGAGGAACCCAAGGGAAGGTAAGGAAATGTTACCTTCAAAAGATGTTGTCTGTGGGTAGAATGTGCTGGAACGGGGAGGGGGGTGCACAGCACTTAGTCTAATCAATACCTAGTACAAAAGTGGTCAAAATGGCCTGGAAGGCTAAGAGCTACAAACAACTGTTGCCTGGATTTGAAGTTTTTTTTTTTTTTAATTTCTATTTATTTATTTATTTTTTAACCCTTTACCTACCATCTTAGAATCAATGCTGTGTATTGGTTCTAAGGCAGAAGAGTGGGTAAGGGCTAGGCAATGAGGGTTTAGTGACTTGCCCAGGGTCACACAGCTGGGAAGTGTCTGAGGTCAGATTTGAACCCAGGACCTTCCCTCTTTGGGTCTGGCTCTCAATCCACTGAGCTACCCAGCTGTCCCCCTAGATTCGAGTTTTAATAGAACCTATTACCCACTAAATGGTGCAGAAGCAAGTATTCTCTAGGAAAAAGAGACTAAGAAATTCTCCCAAAATGGGGTGGAGGGTAAGAACAAAGCCTCACTTAGGAAGACCACAGAGAAAGAAGTGGGAACCTGCTGTAGTAGAACAGATGTGAGGTCAATTGGCTTCTCTTTTTCTTTTAAATTTATTTTTCCATTGAAAATCTACCTTTTCTCCCTCCCACCATCATTGCCCCTCCATGGAGAAAGCAAGAAAAACAACCCCGCTGTTGCAAAAAATGTCTAGTTAAACAAAGCAAACACATTTCATGTAGACTCCTCTGGAACTGTGATTGGCATGAGGAAAATGTTTGTTATTCATCTTTATTAATACTGGTCCAACCTAGCTTTATGTGGCTGGAAAATTGTCTAATCCAAATCTTTTGGTGGAGTTTAGGTTGATCTCTGGGGAGTTGGATGGCCACAGGAAATGCTTAGACCCTACTCATCTTGTTTTGGGTGCACTCAAAGATTTTGTTTTGGGTTCCCCAAATTTGAATGTTTATCTTTACCTGCTGGTATATTTCTCAATTCACCCTTCTGTCTGGAAAATCCCTACTGCCTTCCTGAGTCCAGTCAGCCAAATGCCCTTATGCAGTTGTCCTCCCTCCATATAATGTAACCTCCCAAAGACGCTGGAGGGAGCCACATGACTTTCTGGCTTTCTCCCTTGCCAAATGACCTAATGAAATTCTTTCTAAAATATTTCAGGTTTCGTGGTTTGTTTTTGTGATTCACATTGGTTATTGTGTTGATGTGAAGTCTTTCAATATTGTTTGTCTTTTCCCCCATTTAAAAAAAAGTTTTTAGGGGGCAGCTGGGTAGCTCAGTGGATTGAGAGCCAGGCCTAGAGACGGGAGGTCCTAGGTTCAAATCTGGCCTCAGACACGTCCCAGCTGTGTGACCCTGGGCAAGTCACTTGACCCCCATTGCCTACCCTTACCATTCTTCTGCTTTGGAGCCAATACACAGTATTCACTCCAAGATGGAAGGTAAGGGTTTAAAAAAATGTTTTTTATAAATTGTTTTCTATTTCTCACATTGCCATAGTTATCCCCAATTTTCCCTCTCCCTCCCAGAGAGCTATCCCATGAGACAAATGATATTTTTTGAGAAAAAAAAAAGTCCTCAGAAATGATTGATACATTGAAAAACTCTGAAAACACGTGGAATGTGTAACATCTATGGACCTCCCATAGGAAGGGGTAGTTTGGGGATGTTTTCTTATATCTCTTCGCTTAAGATCTGCTTGACCTTTATAATTTTGTTATGTTTACTTTTGGTGTATGTGTGGCTGGTTTTTCCATTTGTTGTGTTGGCTCTGCTTACTTCACTTTGAATTAGTTCATTTGTTTCTCTGTATTTTGCACAAACATCATTTCTTATAGAACAGTAATATTCCATTCCATTCATGTACAGAATTACACCATTCCCCGATTGAGGGGCCTCTACTTTGTTTCCAGTTCTCAGCTATTACAACAAGTGTTGCTATAATATTTGGAAAGATATAGGGAATTTTTTTCTCCCTTGGGGTATAAACCTAGTAATAGAATCTCTGACTCAAGAGGTTTAGACATTTTAGTCACTTTATTTGTGTAATTCCAAATTACTTGCCAGAACGGTTGTATCATTTCAGAGATCCACTAGCAACATATTTGTGTGCTTCTTTCACAAGCTCTCAGATGCTGACTATTGCCATGTAGTCATTTTTGACAATTTGAGGGATACAAGGTTACCTCAGGGTTATTTTGCTATGTATTTCTCTTATTAGTGGTTTGGAGTATTTTTTCATGTGATCATAGATATCTTGCAGTTTTTTTTAAACCCTCACCTTCCGTCTCAGAATCAATACTGTGTATTGTTTCTAAGGCAGAAGAGTGGTAAAGGGTAGGCAATGGGAGTTCAATGACTTGCCCAGGGTTACACAGCTAGGAAGTGTTTGAGGTCAGATTTGAACCCAGGACCTCCCATCTCTGGGCCTGGCTCTCAATCCACTGAGTCACCTAGCTGCCCCACATATCTTGCACTTTTGAGAACTGTTCATATCCTTTGACTATTTACTTGGAAATGGCTATTAGTTTATATATAAAATGCATGTGTATATATAAAATTTATGTATTTTGGAGATTAAACTTTTATTAGAAAAATTTGATAGAAAGATTTCTTCATCATTAAGCCACTTCTCTTCTTATCCTAAGCACATTCATTTTGCCCATGTAGAAGCTTTTTTAGTTTTAAGTCATCAAATTTATCTTTTGTAATTGTCTCTCTCTCTTGATTGGTTAAGAATACATGTCCTACCCAGAACTATGACAAATATATATATATATATATGATCTGTTTCTCTTCCAATTTTGTCTTTACTTTGACCTTTAATATTAAGATCAAGAACCATTTAGCATGTATTGTACAATGTGGCATTAGATATTTGTCTACCAGACTACTTTCTAGTTTTCCAGGTAGGTTTTTTTTTTTTTTATCAATTAGGAAGTTTTTGCCTGCTTAATTTATGTTTTCCACTATATCAAACTCTAAGTTGAATTCTATTGTTTATGGATCTCTCTTGTCTAGTTTGTTTCATTGATCTATTTTGTAGCCAATATCAGGTGACTTTTATGGCTATTGTTTTATAATATAGTTTGGGGCCTAGACGTGCTGCTATTCCCCCTTTGTCCCTACCTTTACTCTACCTGTACTTAGTTTTTCCAAATGAATTTTTTATTATTTTATTAAATTTTATAAAGTATCACCTTGGTAATTTGACTGGTAAAGCATCAAAGTGTATACTTATTTTGGTAGTATTGTCATTTTTATTATGTTGGCATGATCTAGTCATGAGCACTGAATAGTCGTCAGTTATTTAAGTTAATATAGATCTCCAGTTTCTCTGAAACCTTCCTTCATCATGTCTTTATTTTAAACTCTTACGTTCTGTCTTAGAGTCAATACTGCATATTGATTCCAAAGCAGAGCAATAAGAGCTAGGTAGTAGGGATTAAATGACTTGCCCAGGGCCACACAGCTAGGAAACGTCTGAGGACAGATTTGAACCCAGGGCCTCTCATCTCTAGGCTTGACTAGGATCATTTCTCCCAGAATGGCATTTCTGAACTTGTCCTTCAAATTTAAAGACCCTTATTTCCCTTGAGGCTATTTGTTATGTCTAGATTCTGAAGACATTAGATTACCTTTAAATTATTTAGCTTTGGCAATAGTAATCTTTTTTTTTTAAACCCTTGTACTTCGGTGTATTGTCTCATAGGTGGAAGAGTGGTAAGGGTGGGCAATGGGGGTCAAGTGACTTGCCCAGGGTCACACAGCTGGGAAGTGGCTGAGGCCGGGTTTGAACCTAGGACCTCCCATCTCTAGGCCTGACTCTCACTCCACTGAGCTACCCAGCTGCCCCTCGGCAATAGTAATCTTTAACACAATAAATGGTTAAGATGAATTTTAAGAACGTTGAAAGTATAGCCACAAAGAGAAATTTCCAATAGAGAGAATGACTGAAATAAGTGTTATCTTGTTAGAGTCTTTGTAGTCTTTTTTATACTATTTCATATTGAGCAGAGTAGGTGCAGAGAGAATCCATGTGGTTTCTGTATTTACATCTAGCCCTAAAAGGTTCTGGCTCAGTTGATCTAGAAGGTATTCTTTAAGGATTCTAAAATGGCACCAAATTGATTAGGGTAGAGCATGCTGATTTTACATTTTATGAACAAATTCCAAGTACTTTTGTCTCACTCTATTTATAATATTCACCTGATTCCTTAGAGCCCAATTTTTGACATCAGTAGAAATGCTTCAAAATTGGTTCTGTTCTCATTTCCTAATAATTAAATGCTCAAGTTTAGATTGACACAGATATTTTTGTTTACTATAGATATGATGAAGAAGCTTTTAAGAAAATCAAATTGCTTTAGTTTCATGTAAAGATATGGTGCTGTGGGGGCAGCTGGGTAGCTCAGTGGATTGAGAGCCAGGCCTAGAGACAGGAGGTCCTAGGTTCAAATCTGGCCTCAGACACTTCCCAGCTGTGTGACCCTGGGCAAGTCACTTGACCCCCATTGCCTACCCTTACCAATCTTCAACCTATAAGTCAATACACAGAAGTTAAGGGTTTAAAATTTAAAAAAAATATGGTGCTGATACCTCCCACTTTAATCAAATAAAGTTTTATTAAGCACCTACTACTTTGTATTGGGGGTACAAAGACAAAAATGAGACAGTTTCTGCCATTAAGAAATTGCCATTAAAAGAATTGGGAACTAAAGGGATGTCTCTCAATTGGGGAATGGCTGAACAAATTGTAATATATGGTGGTGATGGAATACTATTATGCTATAAGGAATGATGAGCAGAATGATTTCACAAAGAACTGGAAAGACCTACATTAAGTGATACAGAGTGAAATCAGCAGAACCAGGAGAACATTGTATACAGTAACTGAAATATTGTGGAAAGATCAAATGTGGTACAAACAGCAATGCAATGATTCCGGATAATTCAGAAGGACTTATGAAAAAGAAATTTACCTCCAGAAAAAGAATTGTTGGAGTATAAATGCAGATGAAAACATATGGTTTGTCACTTGTTTATTTGGTTATATGATTTGGGGTTTTGGTTTTATAAGATTATTCACTTATAAAAATAAATAATATAAGAATATGTTTTGCATAATAATACATGTATAACCCAGATTGAATTGTTTGTCAGATCCGGGAGGGGGTAGGGAAGAAGGAAAGAAGACAATATGAATCATATAACTTCAGAAAACTT
Organism: Gracilinanus agilis; assembly: GCF_016433145.1. Lineage (NCBI taxonomy): Eukaryota > Metazoa > Chordata > Mammalia > Didelphimorphia > Didelphidae > Gracilinanus > Gracilinanus agilis. The sequence goes on from NW_025400826.1 coordinate 7,838, forward strand.
ATGTGGAAATTTGTTATTAAAATAAAGATAAAACATCCTCACACATCCACAAAAAAATCAGGCTTTCATCTGTGTTAAAATAGTTAGACCATAACTGGAAATTAAAATGAGTACAGAACAAGGTAAAATGTTCAAAATCCAACATCTGAGTGAAGAATCACTCTGCCCCTAACCTGAAACTTCTTGACTGACACCAGAGGACAGCAGGGCATTAGGAAACATGGGAAGACTGCTGGGGAAATTCTTTCAGTAAGTACTGAGAATGGAAGCCTACGCTCAGAACCCCAACACCTTGTCTGCTGACATTCAAAAACGGCCAAAACAGAAGGGCATGACCAGAGTCTCAGCCCTGCTACTGTCCACATCGGGGTCAATTTAGTAGATTGATTACTACCATAGTGGTAGGGTAGTGTCAGAGGCCTGGTTTCCATAGGCAAGAAGGCAGCTCTGGACTCAGTCAGGGATGGATTAACTGTCCTCGGCCCATTAGATCCCACAGTATCAGATGGATACTACTTGACTTTAGAAAAGATCTTAAGTTTGCTTACTGTGAAGTATAAATTAATCTTACCTGACGACATATGCAAGGAACTGATGTAGTTAGTGGATGCTTGAGGCATTTACATGTATGCAATCTTTTTCTGGCTGATTAAATCCCACATTAAGTAAACATAAAATTTATGCTAAAATTGTTCCCTAATATATCAATGGTAGAATGAATTCACATTTTCAAAACGTGTTATAGCAGAACTGATTGTACTTGGCATTATTAAAGTCTCTCTAAACTCTAAAAAAGATTTGATTTACCATAAAGTATGTAATATTATAGCATCTCTCAGCGGAGAGATGTGGTTATTGGGCATTTTGGAGGCAGAAGGGATGCACTGCAGGAAGTAAATTTCCACCAGCTTTCAGATGATTTTCAGGTGATTCCCCAGCAGGGGGCACTCTTGTCTCTCTCAAGAGGAACCGCTGCCTAGTGGTGGGCGGAGGTCCCCTATGGATGGCTGGACCCTGCTAGGACCTACTGCCCCAAAGGAGACCAAACTGAGGGAGGAAGCCCTGGCCTGGCCTGGCCCAGGGGGCAAGGTCTCTGCCTCCTCTTCCAGAAGGAAGTTAAGAGTTTCTTCCAACTCTGGTTCAAGGCTTTGTTGGGGAAGATGTTAATTAAGGTGGCCCAGAACAATAAGCCAGGATCTTATATGAAAACAAAAGGAGGGACAGAGTATACAAACGGGTAAGTAGAAACTTGAATATCATGAAAGATTCACTGCTGCTAGGCATTTTTATGTGGAATAGAATACTAAAAGGTCTACTAAGAGAATACAGATATCTGTACTCTCTTAAATGCTTACTCAAGGAGGATATACTATTCAAAAACTTGGTGGCCAGGGTTCCAATTCTGAACAAGTAGGGTCCCAACAACATTTAAGATGGTAAACTGCTAAAAATCTTATTTTTCTTCCTTTAATCATAGTGCTTCATTCTGAAACAAAAGCCTATATAAAGTAATCACACATCAGCGAAATGTTTAAAGTACATAAGCCACCAAATTCTGAAAATGAGTTACTCCCATGTCAAATATAGGGAGTGCTAGAAAAGGCCAGAGCACTGAAGAGCAAGTAGGATGTAGTGCCCTCCGGGGGTACCTATGCTTCTGCTGCCATCCTCCTCCATGCTCCTAGTTCTCAGGAATTCTTTGGACACAGCCATCTTCTATCCCTTGTGGAGAACCCTAATCTCCATTTGTTTATTCTAAGTACTTAGGAAGGGTAACATTTATTTCCACGCTTAGCCAAGCAGAAAGTATTAGTGTGAATGAATTCACTTTACCAAATCCATTTTTTCAGTATATTTCAAGGCGTTCATTTTAGAATTTGTTAGATGCAAAATATTAAAAGGCATCAAATGACAGACAATTCATCTAGGACTATTTGATGAGGTAAACTAAGGCAACATCCCACTTTTTCTTCTACATCCACACTAGTCCCAGAAGAATTTGAAGATATTATAGCATGCTTATTAATAAGGCTGGATATGCCTTTTCAGAAAGTAGCTACAGGGGGCAGCTGGGTGGCTCAGTGGATTGAGAGCCAGGCCTAG
>NW_025400827.1:0-3184 GCF_016433145.1 Gracilinanus agilis
GAATGGCTGAACAAATTGTGGTTTCTGTTAAGTGATGGAATACTATTATGCTCAAAGGAATAACGAACTGGAGGAATTCCATGTGTACTGGAATGACCTCCAGGAATTGATGCAGAGTGAAAGGAGCAGATTCTGGAGAACATTGTATACAGAGACTGTTACACTGTGGTACAATCAAACATAAAGGACTTCTCTACTAGCAGCAATGCAAGGATCCAGAGCAAAGAAAACTGGCCACATTCAGAGGAAGAAATGTGGGAGGAGAAACACAGAAGAAAAACAATTGCTTGAATACATGGGCTGATGGGGATATTATTGGGGATGTAGACACAAAATGATAACTCTAGTCCAACTATCAATAATATTGAATTAGGTCTTAATCAATGATACATGTAAAACCCACTGGAATTGTGTGTTGGCTAAGGGAGTTAGGGGGATTTGGGGGAGAGGGAAAGAACATGAAACATGTAACTATGGGAAAATATTCAAAATAAAAATTTAAAATAAAATAAAATTGACACTCCAAAAAATAAAATAAAATAAAATAAAATGTTCAAAACAAAGTGTTAGCAACAGTCAGTATGCCTCTATATCACTTATAATTGGTAGCATATCTACCATGATTCACCTTCGAACTACATGATTCCAAATATGAAATACTTTTTGAAATATAGAGATTTAAATAATAAGAGAAAAATAATTAAAGAAATATTACTTTCTAATGGGTAACTTATTCCAAAACAATAAAATTACAATAATACCTAAATTAATATTTATTTGATGCTATAGCAGTCACCCAAAGGAATATTTTATATGATTAGAAAACACAATAATGAAATTCATATGGAAGAACAAAAGACCAGGAGTCTTAAGGATAATAATGAAACAATGTGTAAAGGAATAAGTGTGACTAGGCTAAAGTCTCAAACTGTTTTTTTTTAAAGTTATTTTGTACTTGTTTTTAAAAAAGAGAGTTTTATGTCTGGAAATGATTAAGAACACATCACACAGAAACAAACATTGTAATATAATGTTCACTAAACTCAAAGATTCCATTCATATGGAGGGAAGGACTTACTATTTGACAAAAACTTCAAGAAATTTATATAGGAGTCTGGCAGAAATTAGATTTAGACCAAGACCTTACAATATACAAGAAGATAAACTTCAGGGAGCTGAGAGACGTCCGGTTAAGATGGCGGCAGAGTAAGGAGCAGCTGCTCGTTCTCTCCTAACCAAAGCATACAGGACTCTTCAAGGGGACATAAAAACGAATCCAGACGAACGAAGGAACCCCACAACGGGGTGCAGCATTGAAGGTACGTGGAACCAGGGCATTTCCACGTTGTGAAGGGGTGAAACAGATCTCACTAAAATGCGAGAGGACGAGGCCCCTCCACCACCCCCCATACCACAAACAGCGCCAAGGCCAACGCACAAGAGTGAAAGAGGGATTGGGGCAACAAGTGAGTCACTGGCAGCTCCAGGGCTTGTACCTGAGAGCTGCAGGACGTAGGACCCCAAGTGGCTAAAGAACAGGCACGGATTTTCCCAAGCGTCTGTGTGGGTAAAGACATTGCCCTGGGCATGGACAAAGATCTCCAGTGCACAGACTTTCCCGAGTGTCTGCACAGGTGAAGGCAGTGCCCTAGGCACGGACAAAGATCTTGAGTGTAGGCTTGGACCTTGAGTGAGGACCCGGTGCAGACGGGAGCACAGCTGTGGAAGCAGCCCCAGAGACTGCTGAAGGAGCCTCGGGCAGAGGGGCAGACCGGGGATGACCAAGAGGCTTGACCCCGAGGACAAGGAGATTGGAGCCCTCAGAAGCTTAGAAAGTACAGGCAGACCCTGAGTGTGAAGACAAAGCTGAAAAGGGGCGGGGCTAATAATGGCAAGCCAAGAACCCCAGAAGAAAAAGATTATCAAGAAAAACTCGGGAACACTTGACAACTTTTATACAGAGAAAATCCAGATAACAGAGGAGGACAAACAAGTATCCAAACCTTCCCAAAACAATGAAAATTGGTCACAAGCTATTGAAGAGTTCAAAAATGAGATGTTGAGGAAGATGGAAGAGATCTGGCAAGAAAATAACAGTTTAAAAGGCAGAATTTCACAATTGGAAAGTGAGGCAAGCCAACTGAAGACCAGAAATGACCAGATTGAAAAGGAAAACCAGTCCCTAAAGGCTAGAATTGAGCAATTAGAAGCCAATGATCTCTCAAGACAACAAGAACAAATAAAACAAACTCAAAAGACTGATTAAATAGAAGGAAATATGAAATATCTCAATGAGAAAGTGACAGACCAAGAAAACTGGTCTAGAAGAGACAATTTAAGAATGACTGGTCTTACAGAAAAAGCAGAAATTAATAGAAACTTGGACTCCATACTTAAAGAAATTATTCAGCAAAATTGCCCTGAAGTCCTACAACAAGAGGGCAATATAGACATTGAAAGGATCCATAAATCACCCTCTACAATGGACCCAGAAAAGACAACGCCTAGGAATATAATAGCCACATTCAAGAGCTTTCAAGTAAAAGAAAAAAATCTTACAAGAAGCCAGAAAGAGACAATTCAAATATCAAGGAGCACCAATCAGGATCACACAGGATCTGGCAGCCTCCACGCTAAAAGACTGCAAGGCTTGGAATACGATATTCAGAAAGGCACGAGAGCTGGGCCTTCAGCCACAGATCAACTACCCATAGAACCTGACTATATACTTCCAGGGGAAAGTATGGGCATTCAACAAAATTGAAGATTTCCAAGTTTTTGCACAAAAGAGACCAGGACTAAATGGAAAGTTTGATATCCAACCACAAAAATCAAGAGAAACATGAAAAGGTAAATAAGAAACAGAGAGAAAAGAAAGAAAACTCATAATTTTTTAAATTTGACTCTTTAAGGGCTTAAATAAGATCTAATTATCTGTATTACTATGTGGAGAAATGCTATGTATAATTCTCTGTAGTGAACTCTATTCACTATTATAATATTCACTATTATAGCAACCAGAAGAATAATTCATAGGGAGAGGACAGGATACTAAATGGTCTAAGATGACATGGGGAGTGGGAAAGAGGGGGGAGAATAGTAGGGGACACCAAGAGAAATCTGAGTAATAAGAAAAATAGGATATTTTATTACACACAAAGAGGGCATGGGAAGGGGAGGGGAT
>NW_025400828.1:0-3694 GCF_016433145.1 Gracilinanus agilis
ATATATATATATTTTTTTTTTATATATGTACACATATGTGTGTGTGCATGCCTCCTATCTTCCTTGGCTTCCTTAAAATTACAGCTAAAATCCAACCTTCCTCCCACAGGAAGCCTTTACCAAGCACTCTTAATTTAAATGCCTTCCCTCTGTTGACTATTTCATATTTATTGTGCATACAGCTTGCTTATACATTGCTGTGTGTCATCTCCATCATTAGACTGAGAGCTCCTTAAGGGTCTGCCTTTGGATTTTCAGACTTAGCACAGTGCCTGGCATACAGTAGGTGCTGACAAAATGCTCACTGTCTGTGGAACGAGTACAGATGTGCCAAGGATCCAGTTTGGGAGAGTTTCCAGGACTCCAGGTACAAAGGTTCATCAAGTATTCCACTGGCAGAGTCTAATGATGCCTCACACAATAGAAGCAAATAGCCAGGTAAATTCACCAGCATTAGGTCACTGTTGCTTGATAGTGGCAAAGTGAGGCAATAGGTCAACTGCTAATAAATCTTTTGAGGTGCAAAATCCTTTCTAATCAGATGTAAATACGTGTTTACCATTTGTTCTCTCAGCCCTAGTTTAGATTGATCATGATATGTACCCCAGCATGGCTTTGCTTAGACTAGGATACCTTCCTCCATGATCATGCTTTCTTGTTGTGAATTGTTCAGGTGCCTACATAGAGAGTCAAGTCAGTAATTAATCATTGGCAGCAGTACAGTGGGTACAGCTGATCCAAGATATGGGCTCCTGACCAGGCAACCACACCAGACATACAGTATCCAAAGCGACATACAAACCCAGGGAAGACAAGACGGGAAAACTTCAGATCACCATAGCTAAGTCACTGACAAACTCTTGGATTCTTGCCTGCAAGCCTCTTCCATATTCCAAGCAGAATCTCTCCTAAGGACTGTGCCAGTCTCTCTAGGGTATGGCACCTTCAGTGCCTACTAGATCTCAGCAGTGACCAATGTTCTTCTCCAGATGGCCAACCTCCTCTAATCTGTGCTCACTGACAGCACAGGACCCCACTGGCACCTCTCATGGCATGAGGCAGGAGTAGTTTCAGGAGAAAGCAGCATCATAGAGACATAAAATCACAGATATACAGCTGGAAGAAAATCATGGAGACCTTCAAATCGGACAGATAAGGAAAGTGAGTCTTAGAGAGATTCACTTATCTGTCCAACTTCCTAGTAGGAGCAGGTAACAAAGCCATGATTTGAATCCAGCTCCTTTAATCCCAAATCCAAAACTCTTTCCAAATCCAGAACTCTTACCACTGTGCCACACAATTCAGGACAAACAGTTTAGATGGGGGGGGGAGGGGAAGGGAAGGTCCAAAAACTGGGATATTGTCAGTGGGGGCAAGCCCAAGCCAGAGTAACAGGTGGGCTGGGGGCAGTGGAATGATGTGAGAAATACGAGGCAACATGAAAACCAGGGAGAAGGTTCTTGAAAAGGAAAATAAAGGGCCACTCAGAGCAAATATTGTCCATAGTATAATTTCTCCCTGAATAGAATCTAGGCCTTGAATCTCCCATAAATCTTTCCCTCACTTTGCATATACAGAAACAGCCTCCATATGGAAATCCACAAGGAAACACTCTTACATCCTAAACTGGGATTTGAAGAGACCTCAGATGACTGCATGAAGTTAATAAGTAAAACAATAAACACCCTAAGGGGATCTTGTAAGCAGGAAAAAAGTAAACCCACAATGCTATCTGGAAAGAACAAATACTTGACAGTGCTTAATGGGCTTCACAGCCAAAACATCTTCCCCTTGAAAAACGTTGAAATGGCCTGTCTCAAAGAGACACAATTACTCAAATGGAGAGCCAAGCCTCAGCCAGGCTTGGAAATGAATTTCTGAGTGTTCCATCCAGAGAAACTTTCCATCGATTTTGCTTTGGTTTTATTGTTAATTTAATTCCACAAGCATTTATTCAGCATCCATCCTATACTGTGCTTGGCGCTAGGGATGCAAAGATGCCAAAGGACAGACTGTGCTATGGGTGAGTTTATTCTATCCCCTGGATGTAGGGGTTGGAAGGAATAGGAATACGACATTGAAGGTAGCCCTGTTTTGCTTGTTCAAGTTAGACACAATCGAATCCCATATTGGTCCAGGCTGGGACAGGTTTGGTGGCTGTCTTATGCTGCAGTGATTAAAAATAAATTTTTTATTACTAGCTTTTGTGTTTACATCACCTACATTTCCCAGTATATCCATCCCTCTTCAACTTTCCAAAACATCTTCCACTGAAATGAAAAGAAAAAAAAGAGGAAACAGTTTAGGAAAACTAACCAACATGTCAAAAAAGTCTGCCATCTGTATGCTGGTTTTAATAACCACAGTCCTCCACCTCTGTGAAGAAACAGGGAGAAGAGCCTGTTGACATCCAACAAATAACATATTTGGAGAAGGGAAAACTACACAAATGAGGTGTATGTTCCAAGTAACACTTCTCTCCCTAATATCTGTCATTTTTGGTGATATATCAAAGTTGACAAAGTTCATGAGGAAAAGGATGCTTAGCCATCTAATAACAAAGCACTTCCTCTGTGGTACTGCCATTAAAATGTACTCCATGGAGGCTTACATTTATTTCTAAACTGGATATGAGATCAACTTTGGGATAAGAGAATCCATAAACACAAAGAAATTATGTAGGATGAGGAAGTGCAAGGAGAGTTACAATCCATACTAGAGGAAGGAGTGATCACATTAATTAATCAACAAAGATTCATTTAGCACTTATTGTATACCAGGAACTGAACTAAACACCAAGGATGCAAATTCAAATGAAATACCTCCTGACTTCACCACTCCCTTCTGCCCCAATGAGAGAGACAACATATACATAGGAATACACAAGATACATCTGAAACTGAAGCTTAAATACTTTCACCACATAATGGAAGACAGAACTCGATGGAAAAGGCACTGCTATTGGTAAAGATTGAAGGCAAAAGGAGAAGGGGATGGCACAGAATGAGATGAAGACATATGGTCATGGAAGCAATGAAAATGAGCTTGGACAGATTTTGGGAGACAGTGGAGGATAAAAGGGCCTGGTGTTCTATAGGCCATGGGGTTACAAAGAGTCAGAAACAATTGAATGACTGGACAACAACACCTAAATTCAAAGTAGATACGAGGTAGTTTAGAAGGGAAGGACCTAGCAGTTGGGGGAACTGGGGAAATCCTCCAATAGAAAGTGATATTTGATATGCGTTTTAAAGGAAGACAGGAGTTCTAAGAGGTAGCAGTAAGGAGAGAGAATATTCTAGGCATCTGCAAAGGCCCAGAGGTGGGAGATGGAGTACAATGTATGGAAATCAACAGACAAGTCTGTACAGCTGGGCTATAGAGTATAGCAAATGGAAGTCAGTAATATATACCTGGAGAGATGGGTAAGGGCCAGATTGTGAGGAGTTTTATATGTCTAACAGAAGGGTTTAGGTTTGATCTGAGTAGTAATGTAGAGTTCCTAGAGTTGATTGATGAAATAGGCAAACTGATACTTTAGGAAAATCACTTTGGGTATTGTGTGTGCATGACGGACTGGAATAAGGAGAGACTTGAGGCAGAAAAATCAATTAGGAGGCTACTACAATTGTCTGAGAGAGGAATTCAAGGTATATATTAGGAGGGTGGATGTATGAATAGAGAAAAGGATATA
>NW_025400829.1:0-5507 GCF_016433145.1 Gracilinanus agilis
TCTAATTTTTCTAGGACTTCATTCACCTCTCTTACCTCTTTCTTATTTATTTTTCGGTTTGATTTATCTAGATTTGACAGAGGAATATTTAAATCTCCCACTAGTATGGTTTTACTATCTATTTCCTTCTTGAGCTCTGCCAGTTTCTCCTTTATGAATTTGGGTGCTATGCCACTTGGTGCATACATATTGAGCAGTGTTATTTCCTCATTGTTTATACTGCCTTTAATCAGGATGTAATGACCTTCCCTGTCTTTTTTAATCATATCTATTTTTACTTTGGCTTTGTCAGAAATCATAATAGCCACTCCTGCCTTCTTTTTCTCATTTGAGGCCCAAAAGATTCTGCTCCAACCCTGAACCTTAAACTTGTGTATGTCCACCCGCCTCATATGTGTTTCTTGTAGACAACATATGGTGGGATTTTGGTTTCTAATCCATTCTGCTATTTGCTTCCGTTTTATGAGCGAGTTCATCCCATTCACATTCAGAGTTATAATCATCAGTTGTGCATTTGCTGACATTTTCGAATCCTCCCCTTTTCCTACCCACTTTTTCCTTATACTTTTTCCTTTTAAATCAGTGGTTTGCTATTGAGCCGCTATCCCTTATCCACTCTCTTGATTAACTTCCCTTTCTACCCCCTCCCTTATTTTCCCCCTCTTTTTGTTTTTAAAGGCCTTATGAATTCCCTCCCTCTTCTCCCTTCCCTTTTTTGACCTCCCCACTCCCCTGCTCCCCTTGGTTTATCCCTTCTAACTTTCTCAGAAGGGTTAGATAAGAGTTTTATGTCCCAATGGATAGTATAGCTACTCTTCCCTCTCAGGGTTGATTATACTAAGAGTAAGGTTTGATTATTACCTCTTAATGCTCTCTTCCTCTCCTTCTTATAATAGTATTTGTCCCCTCTCCCTCCAATGCCCTCTTTCTGTGTAATAGAATATCCTATTTTCTTATTCACTCAAGTTTCTCTTGGTGTCCCCTGCTATTCACCCCCTCTTTCCCATCCACAATGTCATCTTAGATTATTAGTGTTCCACCCTCACCCTGTGAATTATTCTTCTGATTAGTATAATAGTGAATATTATAATAGTGAATAGAGTTCACTACAGAGAATTATACATAACATTTCTCTACATAGGAATACAGATAATTAGATCTCACTGAGGCCCTTAAGAAGGCAAATTTGAAAATTATAAGTTTACTTTCTTTCCCCTCTGTATCTTATTTACGTTTTCATGTTTCTCTTGATTTTTGTGGTTGGATATCAAACTTTCCATTTAGCCCTGGTCTTTTCTGTGCAAATACCTGGAATTCTTCAATTTTGTTGAATGCCCATACTTTCCCCTGGAAATATATAGTCAATTTTGATGGGTAGTTGATCCGCGGTTGCAGGCCCAGCTCTCTTGCCTTTCTGAATATCGTATTCCAAGCCTTGCGATCTTTTAGCATGGAGGCTGCCAGATCCTGTGTGATCCTGATTGGTGCTCCTTGATATTTGAATTGTTTCTTTCTGGCTTCTTGTAAGATTTTTTCCTTTGCTTTGAAACTCTTGAATTTGGCAATTATATTTCTGGGTGTTTTCTTTTCTTGATCGAATGTTGCAGGTGTTCTATGAATCCTTTCAATGTCTATATTGCCCTCTTGTTGTAGGACTTCAGGGCAATTTTGCTGAATTATTTCTGTTAGTATGGATTCCAGGTTTCTATTAATTTCTGGTTTTTCTGGGAGACCAATTATTCTCAAATTGTCTCTTCTAGACCGGTTTTCTTGGTCTGTCACTCTCTCATTGAGATATTTCATGTTTCCTTCTATTTTTTCAGTCTTTTGACTTTGTTTTATTTGTTCTTGTTTTCTTGAAAGATCATTAGCTTCTACTTGCTCAATTCTAGCCTTTAGGGATTGATTTTCGGCTATAATCTTTCAGTTTTCGGCTATGATCTTTTGGTTTTCAGCTGTAATCTTCTGGTTTTCGGCTGTAATCTTCTGGTTTTCGGCTATAATCTTCTGGTTTTCGGCCATAATCTTCTGGTTTTTGGCCATAATCTTCTGGTATTCCTTTTCAATCTGGTCATTTCTGGTGTTCAATTGCAAGATTTTACCTTTTAAACAGTTATTTTCTTGCCAGATCTCTTCCATTTTCCTCAAAATCTCAGTTTTGAACTCTTCCATAGCTTGTGAGGAGTTTTCCTTATTTGAGGAGGGTCCGGATGCTTGTTTGTTCTCCTCCTCTGTTTGCTTGGTTGTCTGGATTTTCTCTGTGTAAAAGTTGTCGAGTGTTAAAGACTTCTTTTTCTTGTTGTTAATCTTTCTCTTCTGAACTTCCTGAGACTGGGTAGCCATTGTTAGCCCAGCAGCTTCTCAGGTTTATCCTTGTGGTCAGGGTCTGTCCGCGGTCAAGCCCCCTGGTGGATCCCCTTGCTTGATCGTCTGCTGGAGGTTTCTTTACAAGTCTCAGGGTGCTGCTTCCACAGTTGTATACCTGTCCACACTGGTTCCCCACTCAGGGTTTCAGAGCTTTAGCTTGTGGCTGTGTCTGCCTCCACCCACGCATCCGCTGCTCCTGGGCTCTGCTCCCGTGCTCAGATTTCGCGTGTGTTCTTTGGCTTATTGGGTTCCCAAATCTTGCTGCTCTCAGGAACAGGCCCCAGAGCTGCCAATGACTCAATGGGTGCCCCAAACTTGCTCTATTTCTTTTTAGCTGGCTTCGGCGCTATAGGTGTTGTGTGTGGAGGGGTGGGGTGGTTGCTCAGCCCGCGATTTAGTGAGAGCTGTTTCACCCCTTTATAGCATGGAAATGCCTCGATTCCACGTACCTTCCACGCTGTGCCCTGTTGTGGGGTTCCTCCTTTCGTCTGGACTTGTTTTTATGTCCCCTTTAAGAGTTTTGTGTGTTTTGGTCCAGAGAGGTTAAGAGCTGCTTCTTACTCTGCCGCCATCTTAACCCGGAACCTCATCCTTTGTTTTTGAAGAGAACCAATGACACCACGAGGTGATGTCTTAAACATGAATTGGACTTAAATGAGGCATATTTGCATGAAGTCATTAACCTCATTCTTTCTTCCAGTCATAGAAGTCCAGTGGCAAGACAAAAGTCAGGAAGACTGGTGATGAAGACTGGGATTCAGTGAATGACTTTGCCTTCTTTGACATCTTAGCAAGCTCTCAGAGCTCCACAGTACCCGCTTCAGCTGCCTTCACAGCCATTGGAACAAATTGTTCTCATCTGTCCATTCCAGCAGAAGAAGTTTTCATAACTTGGGATTAGACATCCCCCTAACTTACTGAAAGATTGTGGTATCAAATAAGGGGAACTGTTAGGTAGCTCAGTAGACAGAGTTCCACCTGTTGCTGGAATCAGAAAACCTTGATTCTAAATTCAACCTTAGAGGCTTACTAGCTGCCTGTCCTCAGGCAAGTCATAACTCTGTTTGCCTCAGTTTCTTCATCGATCTACTTTACAAGGTTGTTGTGAGGATCAAATGGAATCATCTTTGTAAAACCTTTGCAAACTTAAAAGCAATGTGCTATTATTATTATTTCTATGTATTATTAATGATCCTAGAAACCAAGTGTTTGCTAATTAAGGTAATTTCTTGACTCTTTGGTACCTCATGACAACTGTTTCACATGAATTAACTCTCCCTATGAAGTGGTAATAAAGTTAATATCTTTACTTTTATGTATTGCTAATTTGGGAGTTGGGGTGGGGTGGGGTGGAGTCAATAGCTTGTTGACTTAGGTGAGTGTCTTTCTCTCATCTTTCTCCTTTCATCTAATTGGTATTTACTCTATTTTTTTGTTCTAAGTGGTCAAGGATCTTTATGGAAATAGTTGAATAGGTTACAAGCTTTTGATTGCTTTTATTTCTTAATCTGAAACCATATTTTCCAAAATGGCTTTAACTATCTGTTCCTATATTCACTTCTTCAGTAAAGTCATTGAATACATGGTGACTTAGTCAATAGAACCTTATGTTCTTTGGAGAATTTCTCAACATCTTCATCTTCTGAAATGAATCATGGCATGCAGGCTAATGTGGCCTTACTAGTGATCTATTAGCTCATGTTCATCTTAAGAATTTCAAGAGGAAATGTATCCAAGTATTATAAAAGGATGCTTCTCCTACTTTCTTGGCCACCCACCAAAAACAAAGCTACCAACTACTTTATGAGTGCTTGCCAGAATTAGTCCAACCCCAACCCAGAATATTGCTGCTCCTTTGCCATCTTTGTTGTTTAGTCATTTCAGGGAGGTCTGACTCTTCCTGACCCCATTTTGTGTTTTTTTTCTAAGAAAAGACACTAGAGTAGTTTTCCTTCTCCAGATCATTTTGTAGATGAAGAACTGAAGCAAGAAGGGTTAAATAACTTGCCCAGGGTCACACAGCTATTAAGTGTCTGAAGCCATATTTGAACTCATGAAGAGTCTTCCTGATTTCAAGTCCAATACTCTATTCACTGCACCACCAGCTGTCCATCTTATCTAGAACCAAACCAAGCAGATTACACCTTAACAGTACTAACAGTAAACTGGAACTTCCCTTAATATCTGGAGCCTCCTCTTCCTGGAATATCCACTTATTCTGTAAGTGGGAAAACTGAGACTGGCCATAAATTAAAAGCTTTTATTAAATCAAAAGAGATGAGGAAAAGATAGAAAAGAGGAAGAGAGAGATAATACCTTGCTACTTCATTTAGCTTGCTATTCTGTGGCCACCACGTCAGTCCCCTAGCCCAGCTCACAGAGAGGTCTAGCCAGCATCAAATATGGAAGAGAAGCATTCCTCACTTTCTGATTCACCATTGATAATAGCTTTATTATTAGCTTTGCCTTCCATGCTGACATTGTATGCTGATGACTACCATCAGGGTTCTGGAGATGTTTAACATGATGCCAGATGCTTGGCCTACATTGATGATAGCCATTTAGGCTGTAGTCAGGGAATGCCAGGCTGTGGTGGGTGCTGGGAAGGTAGGCGGAGCTATTTTTTCTTACACACTTCTGTTACTTTCTTCATCTGGAGTATCCCTTTGTTATGCTTGCATCCTACTCCCATTTGTGAGTCCTTCCAGTGGTGGTGATTTTGTGGAAGGGTCCAGGCTAGTTGTCATAGCCCTCCTGGCTCCCATTCCTGACTTCAGGAGCTCAAAACTATACCCTGGAACTGGGCGCTTTCACCTCATTCTCCATCATCCCTTTTAACTCACTTTTGCATGTTGACCTCTACTATTAGAATGCATGTTCTTTAAAGGCAAAGACTGTCTTTCTTTGCACTTGTATTTGTATCTCCAGCATCTAGCACCATACCTAGCACATTGTAAGCCATTGGTCAGTCAGTAAACATTTTTTGAGCACCTGTCATGTGCTATAGACATTGTGTAAAGCTCTGGGATTGAAAAGCAACTCAAAAGATTATGCCTGCCCTCAAAGAGCTCACGGGAGAGACAATACTCAAACAACTGTGTACAAACAATATATATATATATATATATATATATATATAT
>NW_025400830.1:0-2275 GCF_016433145.1 Gracilinanus agilis
TGGGTTTGTACCCCAAAGAGATCATAGATAAACAGACTTGTATGAAAATATTTATAGCTGCGCTTTTTGTAGTGGCAAAAAACTGGAAAAGGAGGGGATGTCCTTCAATTGGGGAATGGCTGAACAAATTGTGGTATATGCGGGTGATGGAATACTATTGTGCTCAAAGGAATAATAAACTGGAGGAATTCCATGCAAATTGGAAAGACCTCCAGGAACTGATGCAGAGTGAAAGGAGCAGAGCCAGTAGAACACTGTACACAAAGACTGATATACTGTGGTAAAATCAAATGTGATGGACTTCTGTACCAGCAACAATGCAATGACACAAGACAGCTCTGAGGGATTTATGGTAAAGATGCTACCCACATTCAGAGGAAGGACTGCAGGAGAGGAAACATATAAGATAAACAATTGCTTGAATGCATGGGCTGAGGCGGACATGAATGGGAAATAGACCCTGAACAAGGACACATGTTACAACCAGTGGAAATGTGCGTTGGCCATGGGTGGGGGGAGTGCGGGGGGTGAAGGGGAAAGTAGGGGCATAAAGTATGTAAACAGGTTAAAAACGAATATTAATAAATGTCTAATTAAAAAAAAAAGACAGAAAGAGGCAATGGCAGGGGGGTTGTGGGAAGGCAGGCATACTAACACAATGTTTATAGAGCTGTGGATTAGACCAACTGTTCAGAAAAACCATTTGGAATTATGCAAGAAGACTAATTAAACAATTCTTTGACCTAGCAATTCCAGTACTAGAATATAGGGCACACAGAGGTTTATACCAAAATATTTTTAGAAGTATTTGTTATTAGAGGCAAACAACTGGAAATGAAGTCGATGCCCTTCATCTGGATTGGCTGAACAAACTACGGTTCATTGATGTGAGGGTAGGATTCAGAGCAGGAACTGTGATGTCATTGTTAGAGGGAACTCCCAGATGAGAAAACTCCCTCTACTCATGCAAATTGGCACCTTCTCTTCCACCTATACTTTTTTTTTAACTTTTACCTTCTGTATTAGAACCAATACTATGTATTATTGGTTCTAAGGCAGAAAAGTGGTCAGGACTAGGCAATGGGGGTTAAGTGACTTGCCCAAGGTCACACAGTTGTCTGAGGCCAGATTTGAACCCAGGACCTCCCATCTCTGGGCCTGGCTCTCAATCCACTGAGCCACCCAGCTGCCCCCAAGATAAGGTTTTTTTTTAAAAACCTAAACGAAGTGTCATGAATTAGAGAGTTGTCTAGAGAATGGAGAGCTTAAGTGACTTATCCAGGGTAATTCAGTTTAAAAGTGTCGGAGGCGGGCAGCTGGGTAGCTCAGTGGATTGAGAGCCAGGCCTAGAGACAGGAGGTCCTAGGTTCAAATCCAGCCTCAGACACTTCCCAGCTGTGTGACCCTGGGCAAGTCACTTGACCCCCATTGCCTACCCTTACCAATCTTCCACCTATAAGTCAATACACAGAAGTTAAGGGTTTAAAAAAAAAATTAAAAAAAAAAAGTGTCGGAGGCAGGATTACAATACAAGTGTTTCTGACTTCAACTTCTAGGTAGTACTGCAGTCCTGGGACTGGAGTCAGGAAGATGTGAGTTCAAATCCTTCCCCCTCTCTCTTACCTGCTATCCCAGACTACATCTCATAAAGACCAAGGCAATATATTAGTCCTAAAATATTTCGTAATTCAGATGAAATACAATGACCAAACCATCCAGAGAACTATTAAGGAAGCCTACCTCTCTGCTCTCAGTAGAAACATGGTGGACTGTGGGAATCACTGTGCTGCCTCTTAGCAGATCTGCTTAATCTGTTGGTTGGCTTTTCTACCTTTTTCTCTTTGTCACAAAGGAGAGATGGAGGTTAGATGGGAATATGTCTGTGGTCAATAGTACCAGGAGCGATGAGTTCTCCTATGATGAGTCCCTAGAATTCATGGTGAGTTCTGGACTCCAAACCATAACTCGAGCCCCTACTGATGTGCTCACTTTTACTCAAAGATGTAATTATTTCAAAAGAAAGACATTAAAGGAAATAATATTGCAATAAAAATGGAAACATTCTCTCCATAAACCTAGGGCACACGTTCCCACAAGGGCAAATATTACAGAACAACAAGAAGAAATGAGCTGCCCTGAAAAGGGCTCAGATAGCCTTCACAGCAGAGGTGCTAGTCTTCTCTGAACATTCTATATACCCCAAAGCACTATTAGAGAGAGAGAGAGAGAGAGAGAGAGAGAGAGAGAGAGAGAGAGAGAGAGAGAGAGAGTGTGT
>NW_025400831.1:0-1007 GCF_016433145.1 Gracilinanus agilis
GCCCAAAAGATTTTGCTCAAACCCTGAACCTTAAACTTGTGTATGTCCACCCGCCTCATATGTGTTTCTTGTAGACAACATATGGTGGGATTTTGGTTTCTAATCCACTCTGCTATTTGCTTCCGTTTTATGAGCGAGTTCATCCCATTCACATTCAGAGTTATAATCATCAGTTGTGCATTTGCTGACATTTTCGTATCCTCCCCTATTCCTACCTCCTTTTTCCTTATACTTTTTCCTTTTAAACCAGTGGTTTGCTATTGAGCCGCTATCCCTTATTCCCTCCCTTGATTAACTTCCCTTTCTACTCCCTCCCTTATTTTTCCCCCTCTTTTTGTTTTTAAAGGCCTTATGAATTCCCCTCCTCCTTCTCCCCTCCCTTTTTTTGACCTCCCCACTCCCCTGCTCCCCTTGGTTTATCCCTTCTAACTTTCTCAGAAGGGTTAGATAAGAGTTTTATGTCCCAATGGATAGTATAGCTACTCTTCCCTCTCCGGGTTGATTACACTGAGAGTAAGGTTTGATTATTACCTCTTAATGCTCTCTTCCTCTCCTTCTTATAATAGTATTTGTCCCCTCTCCCTCCCATGCCCTCTTTGTGTGTAATAGAATATCCTATTTTTCTTATTCACTCAAGTTTCTCTTGGTGTCCCCTGCTATTCACCCCCTCTTTCCCATCCCCCATGTCATCTTAGATTATTTAGTGTTCCACCCTCACCCTGTGAATTATTCTTCTGATTACTATAATAGTGAATACTATAATAGTGAATAGAGTTCACTACAGAGAATTATACATAACATTTCTCTACATAGGAATACAGATAATTAGATCTCACCAAGGCCCTTAAAAAGGCAAATTTAAAAATTATAAGTTTTCTTTCTTTCCCCTCTGTATCTTATTTACCTTTTCATGTTTCTCTCGATTTTTGTGGTTGGATATCAAACTTTCCATTTAGCCCAGGTCTTTTCTGTGCAAATACCTGGAATTCTTCAATTTTGTTGAATGC
>NW_025400832.1:0-5048 GCF_016433145.1 Gracilinanus agilis
ACATAACATTTCTCTACATAGGAATACAGATAATTAGATCTCACTGAGGCCCTTAAAAAGGCAAATTTAAAAATTATAAGTTTTCTTTCTTTCCCCTCTGTATCTTATTTACCTTTTCAGGTTTCTCTCGATTTTTGTTGTTGGATATCAAATTTTCCATTTAGCCCTGGTCTTTTCTGTGCAAATACCTGGAATTCTTCAATTTTGTTGAATGCTCATACTTTCCCCTGGAGATATATAGTCAATTTTGATGGGTAGTTGATCCGTGGTTGCAGGCCCAGCTCTCTTGCCTTTCTGAATATCGTATTCCAAGCCTTGGGATCTTTTAGTGTGGAAGCTGCCAGATCCTGTGTGATCCTGATTGGTGCTCCTTGATATTTGAATTGTTTCTTTCTGGCTTCTTGTAAGATTTTTTCTTTTGCTTGGAAACTCTTGAATTTTGCAATTATATTTCTGGGTGTTTTGTTTTCTGGATCGAATGTCGCAGGTGTTCTATGAATCCTTTCAATGTCTATATTGCCCTCTTGTTGTAGGACTTCAGGGCAATTTTGCTGGATTATTTCTGTTAGTATAGAGTCCAGGTTTCTATTAATTTCTGGTTTTTCTGGAAGACCAATTATTCTCAAATTGTCTCTTCTAGACCGGTTTTCTTGGTCTGTCTCTCATTGAGATATTTCATGTTTCCTTCCATTTTTTCAGTCTTTTGACTTTGTTTTATTTGTTCTTGTTGTCTTGAGAGATCATTAGCTTCCATTTGCTCAATTCTAGCCTTTAGGGGTTGGTTTTCGGTTATAATCTTTTGGTTTTCGGCTATAATCTTCTGGTATTCCTTTTCAATCTTGTCATTTTTGGTGTTCAATTTGCTCATCAGTTCATTTGGTTTCTGAGCCTCACTTTCCAATTGCAAGATTCTACCTTTTAAACTGTTATTTTCTTACCAGATCTCTTCCATTTTCCTCAAAATCTCAGTTTTGAACTCTTCCATAGCTTGTGAGGAGTTTTCCTTATTTGAGGAGGGTCCGGATGCTTGTTTGTTCTCCTCCTCTTTTTGCTCAGTTGTCTGGATTTTCTCTGTGTAAAAGTTGTTGAGTGTTAAAGACTTCTTTTTCTTGTTGTTAATCTTTCTTTTCTGAGCTTCCTGAGACTGGGTAGCCATCGTTAGCCCAGCAGCTTCTCAGGTTTATTCTTGCGCTTAGGGTCTCTCCGCAGTCTTTTGGCTCCTGAGGTCTGTCTGTTTTTTTCCAAGGTCAAGCCCCCTGGTGGACCCCCTTGCTTGATTCTCTGCAGGAGGTTTCTTTACAAGTCTCAGGGCGCTGCTTCCACAGTCGTATGCCCGTCTGCACTGGTTCCCCACTCAGGGTTTCAGAGCTTTAGCTTGTGGCTGTGTCTGCCTCCACCTGTGCCTCCACCTGTGCCTGCGCTCTGAACCTGCACTCTGGGCCCTGAGCCTCCGTTCTGCGCCTGCGTCCATTCTTGGCGTTCTGCTCCCTCGCTCAAATTTTGTGTGTGTTCGTTAGCTTTTTGGGGTCCTAAATCTTGCTGCTCTCAGGAACAGGCCCTGGAGCTGCCAATGATTCGATGTGTGCCCCAAACTTGCTCTATTTCTTTTTAGCTGGCTTTGGCGCTATAGGTGTTGTGTGTGGAGGGGATGGGGGTGGGGTGGTTGCTCAGCCCGTGATTTAGTGAGAGCTGTTTCACCCCTTTATATCATGGAAATGCCTCGATTCCACGTACCGTCCACGCTGTGCCCTGTTGTGGGGTTCCTCCGTTCGTCTGGACTTGTTTTTATGTCCTCTTGAGGAGTTTTGTGTGTTTTGGTCAAGAGAGGTTAAGAGCTGTTTCTTACTCTGCCGCCATCTTAACACGGGAAACCCTACTGTGCTCATTTCTGATGGACACCTTTTATAAAAAGCTGTAGAAGAATATAGCTGAAAAAGCTGATTGGAGACCAACAGGTTTGGCTGATTGGAATAGCTATTGCTTTTTCTTAGAGGTGACTAGATGGGAAAGAAATAATCATTTTTTTCTGCTCAATAGACTAAGAAAAGAGAAAATCTTTCAGAGGACTGCCTGTGTTGCTCTTTTCTTCTACTATGGCATGAGTGGGAGAAACAGAGGGGTGAAAGGAGGTTTTGCATTTGCTTTTCTACAAGCTGGCATCACTTTGCTCAGAGTTGATGGGAGAAAAGAGAGTCCTTGCTATTTGAAGAGCTGGCTGGGAAAGACTGCTTTACACTTTTGAGACTTACAGATTAAAAGAGAGTAACTCCTGAGTCCCCAAGAAGATCTGAGGAACTTGGCAGTTTCCAAACTTACATTGCTTGTCATTGAAATAGCTTAACATGTTCTCAGTACCCTGCCAAAGGTGGCTGTGAGGTAAAAAGAACTTAATTAGTCAGAGAATTTCAACCTGTGGGATGCAATATCATCTGTAACACCACATTTTTCTTTAATAATGCCAATAATTAGGAACATAATTTTAAGGGAGCATAGTCCTCTTTTAGATAGCTCAAATTGTTGGAAGTTTATCGTCATATTGAGTTAAATATAATTCTTAGAAACTTCCATCCATTACCCATAGCTCTACTTCTGGGGCAAAACTAAAAATCTCTAACCCCACTTTTACTTGATTGTTCATCAAATATGGAAGAGAGTTAATCATGTCACTTCTACATATTTTCTTCTTTAAGCAAACTAACACCTAATTCCTTGAACAGGAAGCATAATTTCTAGGGTTTTTTTTCCTACATGTTTTCACTTGATTCTAAGTGTATGCCAGTTTGGCATTTTGTTTTCTGGATGACACCTATGATTTCATTTGTATACTAATGCAATTTGACACCTTCTCTACAATATATAGCTTTAGAGATTCCTGAGGCAGTAGGAGGCTAAGTGACTTGCCCATGATCACATATTCAGTATAATTTAGAGAAAGAATTTGAATCCAGGTCTTACTGACTACAAATCTATCCACTAAACAACACTGCCTAACTCAGTCTAGGAGTACTTAATTTTTTTTCCTTTGGTTACAGTGATGGTTAAAATTGAGATTACACTAAAACACTCAATCTTTTTCACATGACTCTTATTCAACTATTTCTCCCCAATTATATACTTGTATAGTTGATTTTAGAAACCTACTTATAAGATTTTACACTTTTTTCAGATTAAATCATATTTTAGTCCATTGTTATGACCTGTTAGGCGATTTTAGGAAATGTATTTTTTCATTCAATATACTATCTTTTCCATCTCTGGGTAATCCACATTTTTATTAGAATTGTGTGGTGGGTAGAGTGCTAGACTTTGAATTATGAACTGGTTTTAATCCCACTTCGGACACTCACTGACTTTGTGACTCTCATTGTGCCCACCTGAGCCTCAGAGTCTTCATTCATAAAATGGGAATAATGGTGACTACCTCACAAGGTTGTTGTGAAGCATCCATCATTTTTGTAAAGTGTTTTGCAAACCTTAAAATGAAATTTAAATGTGAGCTGTCATCATAATTTTCAGTAGCAGAATTTCATCATAGTAATATCCTTGTATTCTTTTATTGTAGTCTTTGATAAAATGTCAAATAGAATGGTGACAACAACAAAGGACTGAAAATATTCCACAGATAATTAATCAACACTTTTTGATTCTGCTCATTCTATCATTTTTTTTAATCCAACTAATTGAAATGTAATCTAGCCCACATCTCTTCACAAAGAATAATGCGAGGGAATTTGTTAAATGTTTTGCTACAATCTTGGTATAAAGTAGAAAATGATTATTTCATTCAAGTAAAGACAGAACTCGATGTTAGAAGATCTAAGTTTGAAATGTGCTTATACAATGTATGCTACATCTTCTTGGTCCAATTTCCTTATCACTCTGGGCCTCAATTTTCTGATATTTAAAATCTGTATAATATTACTTGCACTTCCAAACAAAATGGACTGTAAATAACCCAAATTATAAAATGTAAAGCATTGCATGAATGTCGAATGTTTTATCAAGTGCAATCATTTAAACTACATATCTAGTGGAATCTATAGAACATAGGAGGTCTTTCAGGCATTCTAGAGCTTGATAAAAATTAGTACAATGTCATTTCTAAATAGTACCATTCATAAGAAATACATCTTTGTCTTTGACTCTCATCCATGAAAATTGGGAACACTCTTAGTACACATCTCACTCTTTTATGTCTTTCTTGACATTAATAATCAGAGGATAGCTAGATATAACATCTCTATTTTACATCCTTCAAAGAATTTTGCATTATTTCCTTTCTCAGTTTCTCCTATGTAGATATCATATTTTTGCTTTTTGTTTTCTTATACTCTCATTAATTTATAATATAATTTTAATTCCTTTTTAAAAACTTGTTGCTTAATACATTCCAGTAATTTAAATTGTTCTTATAGCCCTCAACACACACAGAATACCTTAATGTTCATTTACTATTTATATGTATGTATGTATGTATCTATTTGTATGTATATGCTTGTATGTTATCTCCCCACTTATCATGGTAAGCTCCATGAGGACAAGTTATGTTTTTACTTTTATATTTATATTCCAAGCATTTAGTGCAATGTATGGCATATGTTGGCCTTTATAAATGCTTATTAATTGAGTAGACCTGTGAGTGAATTGTAAGAATCCAAATATTATGGCTCCACAATGCTTGTTGGTGAAAAGTTGGCTATAAATATTTCTATTTTTTTCATTTTTCATCTATTTGTCACCCTTCAATTTCATCTATAAAAGTTCTCTTGTTTAAATAGGTCATGCTAGAGTTCTTTTAACTGCATGCCACATATCTATGTCATTTAAAATTTTTGTCTCCTGGCTTTGTATTCATTTTTATTTTTTCTCTAACAAGTGAGTGGTTTGACTGTACACAGATAGCTGATTCAGGGATGACTTCATCATGAGTGACAAGTTGTTTCCTTTCTGATAAAATATAATCTATTTACTTCCTGTTAAGATGGCGACATGACAGGTCATAGAAGAGGCTAGTTTTCTAATATGCACTCCAGCACAAGGTTTTTTTT
>NW_025400833.1:0-1548 GCF_016433145.1 Gracilinanus agilis
ATATGGAAGAAAAAGAACCAATAGGAATGCTCCCCCTGGGCCATGCTAGTCTATATGCTTCTCTTTTGTTTTTGTTGTTGTTTATATTTTGAATTTAACAAATACTAAATAGACATTTCCAAAGAAGGAAGGGAAGGGAAGGAAGGAAGGAAGGAAGGAAGGAAGGAAGGAAGGAAGGAAGGAAGGAAGGAAGGAGTATTTATTTAGCACTTACTATGTACCAGGCACTATGCTAAGCACTTTGCAAATATTATCTAATCTGATTTTCATGGTAAGACTGTGAGTAAATAACTAATATTATCTCCATCTTACAGTTGGGGAAACTGGTACCAAAAGAGTTTCAATGACTTACCAAGAGTCACATAGCTGGTAAGAATTGGAGGCTGAATTTAAACTCAGTTCTTCCTCACTTCAATCCATTGTACTATCTGTCTATACTACAACCATAGTAAACAGAGCACTGGACATGAAACTGTGAATCTTTATTATGTATAGCTTGTTTTCCTTGTAATTATAAAATAGATGAAACATATAGCTTGTTCTGCTATATGATTCTTTCTGGCCTTACTTCTGTTCTCTTTGATGCATTTTTTAAAAGCTTCAATAAATCTTTTCTTTTTCTATCTTATCTCTATCCCCTCTCTTCCTCATGTCCACTTTATTGGAAAATTAAAAAAGAAAACAGAAAGGAAGAGGTCCCTTAAAACAAATGCACATAGTTAAGAGAGATTAAAAAAATTTTAATTCATGTGCACCTACATTGTGAGGAAATTAGTCTGTAAATCAATTTAAAGCTCTTTACAACCTGGCCCTTCTGTCCCTTTTCACATATGACTCTCCATATCCGTAGTGTATACATTTAATATATAGATGAAATCACAGATCAAATTCCTATACAGTTCCTTTCCTTTTACTATGGGACACTGAGTTGTAAATATCCAATAGGCATTGCTGGAGTGGGCCTGAGCTCAGGAGAGATTAGGGACCTGAGAGTCATCTACTTAGAGATGATCATTCACTTATTGCAACTGATAAGATCACCAAATGAAAACATATAGAGAAGAAGGGGAAGGGGACCTGGGAGAGAGCCTTGGTGGGCATAACATGGACAAAGATCCAGTAAAAAGGAGCAGTTGGTCAGATAGGCAGGAGAACCTAGAAAAAGCAATATAATGACCCAAAGTATCCAGAAAGAGAAAATCAGTGTCAAATGCTGAAGAAAAATCAAGAAAGATGAGGACTGAGAAAAAGACCATTTGATCTGGCAATTTAGATGTCCTTGGAAATTTTAATGAGAACAATGTCAGTTGAATTGAGAGGCTAAAAGCCAGGTTGCAACATATTTAGAAGAAAGTAAAAGGGGGCAGCTGGGTGCTCAGTGGATAGAGAGCCAGGCCTAGAGATGGGAGGTCTTAGGTTCAAATCTGACCTCAGACACTTCCCAGCTGTGTGACTCTGGGCAATTCACTTGACCCCCATTGCCTACCCTTACCACTCTTCTGCCTTGGAGCCAATACACAATATTGACTCCAAGATGGAAGGTAAGGA
>NW_025400834.1:0-1295 GCF_016433145.1 Gracilinanus agilis
AAACTGTCCTATGCGTGGGAGACATTTGATTTCCCCCCACCCAAAACTGGAAACTGGAAAATCCATTGGATTCATGGGAAAAGTAATCTCATAGTCTCCACATGTCCATAGGGAGTATGTTAGACACTTTTAAATAGCACTTTCCTGAATTTAAAACAAACATTTCGCCCTGAGATCTGGCAAAAAAAAAGGTTGGCCCTTTTTCTTTGCTGGATCTGTAAACATAGACAACTTCTAAATTTCAGGAATTTAGGGGATAAAAGAAATTGTTAAACAAATGGATAAAACTAGTGGCATTGACAAAAAAAAAACAATTTGGGGGCAGTCCCCTATTGGCATAGTAGTGTACATTTAAATCAAATGCATGTAACTCGTTCAACTCCCCATAGTTCAATTTTGGTCTCCATGGTCCAGTGAAGGGTCTTTAGGCATCTTTTGGTGTCTTCACCAAACTGTCCCATCATTGTCTTGATTCTGGGGAGATGGCAAGATCCTTATCCTGAAATTATTCTCAAACTTAACATTATAGATTATAAAACATACATTTCCTTCTAAGAATCATACATTTCCCCCTGAAATTACTCCTAAAAGAGTTAAATATACATATATTTTTTACATTTTCCATTAAAAAAAAACACTTAATACACATCACCCTGAGGAAAATTTTAAACGCACCTTTTTTTCCTTGAAAAGGGTACCTCAGGTCAGCTAAGGATAAGTGGCTGAGTCACGTGGGTTGTATGAAATCAATTGGCAAAATAAAAAGAATAAAATTCAAGAAAAAAGAAGAAAAAATTAGCTTGTGAATGAAATGTCAGATGTGGAAAAAAAGTAGGGAAAATAAACTTGTAACAGGCCTTTGAATCAAGGCCCAATTAAAGTGATTTAAGCAGCTTGCTATTACTCATTTAGGGTCAGGACTTATAGAAAATTCTCTCTATATATAAGAGAAATAAGGGAAACATCTCTCTCTTATCTGATTTGCTATCAACTTTTCAGGGAAGTGAGACAAATAAATAACCAATCTTAGGTGCTTCACTACGAATTTAAGTTGAGAGGACCCATGTCCTCTAAAGTTTTAGAAAAGACTGGGACTCCAGGACTCAAACCCCAATTTTCAAGCCCATCAATATTGGCAATAGAATTTCTGCAATCCATGCAGATTCTCAGTCAAATCTCCTTGACCATGTGGCTCAGCACTTCTCCTGGAATCAGACAGAGAGGCATTAAATCACAGTCCCATAGTCTCAG
Source organism: Gracilinanus agilis (assembly GCF_016433145.1). Classification (NCBI taxonomy): domain Eukaryota; kingdom Metazoa; phylum Chordata; class Mammalia; order Didelphimorphia; family Didelphidae; genus Gracilinanus; species Gracilinanus agilis. Next base: position 1,252 of record NW_025400834.1, read on the forward strand.
GCTCTTCAGGTATTTGCATTAAGCATATATCACTGTAAAATCAA
>NW_025400835.1:0-2083 GCF_016433145.1 Gracilinanus agilis
ATGAAAAAAATGTGAAGGAAGGGGGCCTAGCAGTACCAGATATTAAAGTATACTATAAAACAGCAGTCGCCAAAACAATATGGTACTGGCTAAGAGACAGAGAAGAGGATCAGTGGAATAGACTTGGGGTAAATGACAACAGCAAGACAGTGTATGATAAACCCAAAGAGCCCAACTTTTGGGACATGAATCCATTATTTGACAAAAACTGCTGGGAAATTTGGAAAACAATATGGGAGAGATTAGGTCTAGATCAACATCTCACACCCTACACCAAGATAAATTCAGAATGGGTGAATGAGTTAAATATAAAGAGGGAAACTATAAATAAGTTATGTGAACACAGAATAGTATACTTGTCAGTTCTGTGGGAAAGGAAAGACTTTAAAACCAAGCAAGAGTTGGAGAAAATTACAAAATGTAAATTAAATGGTTTTGATTATATTAAACTAAAAAGTTTTTGTACAAACAAAAACAATGTAGTCAAAATCAGAAGGGAAACAAGAAATTGGGAAAAATCTTTATAACGAAAAACTCTGAGAGGTCTAATTACTCAAATATACAAGGAGTTAAAGCAATTGTATAAAAAATCAAGCCATTCCCCAATTGATAAATGGGCAAGAGACATGAATAGGCAATTTTCAGGTAAAGAAATCAAAAGTATCAATAAGCACATGAGAAAGTGTTCCAAATCTCTAATAATTAGAGAAATGCAAATCAAAACAACTCTGAGGTATCACCTCACACCTAGCAGATTGGCTAAAATGAAAGAAGGGGAGAGTAATGAATGCTGGAGGGGATGTGGCAAAATTGGGACATTAATGCATTGCTGGTGGAGTTGTGAACTGATCCAGCCATTCTGGCTGGCAATTTGGAACTATGCTCAAAGGGCTATAAAAGACTGCCTTCCCTTTGATCCAGCCATACCACTGTTGGGTTTGCACCCCAAAGAGATCATAGATAAACAGACTTGCACAAAAATATTTATAGCTGTGCTTTTTGTAGTGGCAAAGAACTGGAAAAGGAGAGTATGCCCTTCAATTGGGGAATGGCTGAATAAACTGTGGTATATGCTGGCGATTGAATACTATTGTGCTAAAAGGAATAATAAACTGGAGGAGCTCCAGGTGAACTGGAAAGACCTGCAGGAACTGATGCAGAGTGAAAGGAGCAGAGCCAGAAGAACACTGTACACAGAGACTGTTATATTATGGTAAAATAGAATGTAATGGACTCATGTACTAGCAGCAATGCAATAACACAAGACAGCTCTGAGGGATTTATGGTAAAGAACGCTACCCACATTCAGAAGAAGATCTGCAGGAGAGGAAACATAGAAGATAAACAATTGCTTGAATGCATGGGCTGAGGCGGACATGATTGGGGATTTTGATTCGAAACTACCACACCAATGCAATGATCAATAATTTGGAAATAGGTCTTAATCAATGACACATGTTAAAACCAGTGGAAATGCACATTGGCCATGGGTGAGGGGAGAGAAGGGGGTGAAGGGGAAAGCAGGGGCATAAAATATGTAAACAGGTTAAAAATGAATATTAATAAATGATTAAAATTGTTTTTAATAAAGCTAGTTAATAAACATTAAAGAAATAAAGTATATTGAGCCAATGAGTGAAATCAAATAATGAAATGGATTGGGATTTGTTGGAAGAATTGGTCATATGTCTGATTCAATGTGTATTAGAGATCCAGTAACTTCTTCAGAAATCAAGCATACAAGTTATTTGAGAGACATGTCTTTGATCCTATGCTAGAGGGTAAAAAGGAAAAGGGGTGATCCCAGAGGGAGTATCATATTCAGTCTCCTTATTGACCCTGTTATTGGAAAGACTATCAGTATTGATCTTAAAGGGGAAAAACTAGACATAGAAGTGTCCAGAAAGATAGCTTGAAGGCATGATATTTTCTGGGAAGAGAGAAATTCAGTTTCAAGACTTTATAAGGCTACAACCCATGGGGCAAAGGGAGAAACTACATTTGTGTTCTTTCTAAACCCATCTCACTTTCCTATAGACTACATATAGTCTACAGGAAAGTTTTACATACATATATATATATA
>NW_025400836.1:0-6528 GCF_016433145.1 Gracilinanus agilis
CTCTCTCTCTCTCTCTCTCTCTCTCTCTCTCTCTCTCTCTCTCTCCATTAGCAAGATGCCATACATGCATCAGTAGAAGGTAAGCCATATGAGGGCAAGGACTATTTATTTTTTTCTTTTATCCCCAGACTTTAGCACACAGCACTTGAAACAGAATGAGCAATGAATTAATGCTTGCTCTCATTGCTGTTGTATTTCCAATGATATTTAGTATGAAAAATTCATTGTAGAGTCCTTTTAAATAGGTGCACCCTTGAGTATTTTATATCTAAAAACTCCATGGAAATGGGAAAGGCTTATGCTGAGAAATCTTAGGGATAAAGGATTGGTTTTCTCTACCAATTAAAAATCATTCAGTTGTGCATAGAGTGGGTGTTTAGTGTTTACTAAATTAAAAAGAAAGCATCTCTGAAATGCATTAAATGGGAAATATATTCCATTTTTGACATTTATAATTCTGATATACTTTGAAAATGAAATTTTACTCAGTTTCTACCCTGTTTAAGATGTCAGTGCTCTACCGAGTTCCTAATCTTGTCCATTACTCAAAAACACTAAACTGTTATAAATTGCTGGCTATGGAAATATATACAGTGCCATGGGTTTAGGAGAGAAAGAATCTCAGCTCAAGTTTAATATGAAACCAGATTGGATTTAAGATAGAATTTGATTATTTTAAAATGAGGCTGATATATGCACAATAACTTTAAATATTTTCCAAGGAATCAAATTCTGTGGAGATTTTTGATGTTAGCTAAAAATATTTTTCTTTAATTATCATGCATGCCTTTCAGTTTTTCTTGTTGCCCTCAAACATTGTTCTTTTGCAGTGAAGGAAAACAGAAGAAACTGAGACATGGTGGTGATGAAGTTTAGCTAAAATAGACAGATGGCACATAAACAAGGTCGCTGTTTTATTATTCACTTCTGTTTGTAAAGGGATATGAGATGATGACAACTCGAATTTTATTGTGATCACCTGAGAACAAATTTAAAAATTAGCTTATCTCAGAGTCTGTGAAATATGTGTGAGTGCAAAATACAAGTTTTGAACATGAGTCATTTTCCCTTTGGTATTTTTATAAACATTCTGAAAATATTTGTGTTTCAAGGGATGCTTATCAAGTTTACTATTCTAATCCACTGGTTTTATGACCAAAAAAAATGAATCCAGTTACCTTTCATCAATATAGCTTTGAAACTCTGATCACTAGTAGAGTATAACATGGTTAATGATCTCAAGGTAGTTTATTTTATTCATCATTCCCAAACATTGCTAAATATTTCTAGTGTTTTTTATGTAAAAACTAAATTTTCTTATTATATGTTATTAACATGACTATTCTTCCTCTAATCCCTAGTAAATAAATGATCCTCAGTGGTAGCTATTTTATTCTTGGATATAAACAGAGTAATGCAGGAAGTAGTTAGGGATAGAGTAAATTTCAGGGATTAGCTTTATGAGGAAAAGAAGAGAATTTGGATACAAGCCCTAGGAGAGGATTCTGACAAGGAGACAAGGATTGTGGGAGTTTACTGGAATTAACAGACTTCCTTGGACTCCTATTTCCACTGAGCTGGAGGAAGGAGGTTTTACTCTGATAGATTTTGCCTAGGTAGTAATAATTTTGTGGAGAGATTACTACTCCTTGGTTGAAAATCTGCTTTGGAGAAAACTGTTTTCCCTCAGGTAAAGAGACCATCTGCCAGAAATCCTCTTGGGTCAAGGTAATCCAAAGATTGTCATCTGGGACTTTGGGTTATATAGTGCAGCTAACTCCAGGCTTTGAGTAAGGGCTCAAACTCACCTGTGAGTCCTTTCTTCTTCCTCTTTTTTGTTAATCCATAGTAATTAGAGTAGTTTAAAGTCAGATAGATTTTTTAGGGTTTAGATAAGAGCAGGGAGATATAAGAAGGGATAGAGAAGACCAGAAGACAGATCTGTGAGGATCTCATAGATTGGAAGGAGGAGATGTAGATGGATAGATTTAGGACTGTATTTATTATTTGTCTAACATTAATAAACTTGATTTTACTATTTTAAGGTTTGTGCTTCATTGGCCCTGGGGAGGTTCGTAGGTGGGTTGTATCAACTCACATCCCTCTAGGAAGGTGACCTATTTTAATAAGATGTCTTAATTTTTCTTGAATTTTTTTTAATTTTTCAAAACATTCATCCCAGGATCATAGATTTAAAGTTGGAAGGGACTTTGGAGGTCATTGCACACAATCTCTTCAATTGGCATATGCGGAAACTAGGGTTAAGAGTGATTAAGTGATTTGCCTTGAGTCAAACACTACTGAGGATTTGAGGTGGTATTCAGTACCAGATCTTTCTAATTTCAAGTCCATTTTCATGTTTTCATTACTTATATTGAATTCCTTCTGGAGTCTGAGGGCATAGGTTCAACTTCTACCTCAGATGCTTACTATCTGATGCTAGGCCAAATTTATTTAACCTATGTGGACCTCCATTTTTCCAATTACAAAACGAAGTTAAATTGGGTAAATTCTCAGGTCCCCTACCCGGCTTTAGATCTATGATCATAGGATTTATATATTTATTTACTTTTTAGATATCATTACCTTCTGTCTCAGAATCAATACTGTGTACTGGTTCCAAGTAGAAAGGGCTGGACAATGGGGGCTAAGTAACTTGCTAAGCATTGTGTGTCTGAGGTCACATTTGAACCTGGCTCTCAATTCACTGAGCCACCTAACTGACCCCTATGCATTTATTTTAAAGAGGTGGATCATAAGACCAAAGATTTAGAAAATAAAGGAATCTCAGAGGCCATCTCATCTAACTCCTTCCTCTTATATATGAGAAACTGAGTTCCAATGAGGTTACCTGACTTGCCCAGCCTCACGCAGCTAGTAATGACAGAGCTGGGATTTTAACAGGTCTTCCTTATGCCAAGTCCAGTATTCTATCTACTGTACTATAGATAAATGAAACAAATACAATTTGAAAACTGAGTATACGTATAAACAGTACTTCAGGGAACTGGGTGTAGGGCTGAATATTTCATTGCAACTGATGTCAAATTAATATTTACTTTTGGATGCCAAAAAACCATGTATGTTAATAGTCTTAGGTGAATATAAGATGTGAAATGATCCATCCATGAAGAATAAATATGGGGTCTGTGGTAGAATCAGCCTTGTCTCTATTTCTTTTCAGGCTTGGTTTAAGTAATGCTATCTGATTTAACTAAAATTATGCAAAATGACAGTAAATCTTAAAAGAACATTTATAAATTTCAAAATTAAATATCACGGTCCTTATTTATTTGAAGAGTTAGGAAACAAGGTGCTGAGAATCTGGGGGGAAAGTTATAAAATAGTAGGGAGAGTAGACTTCAATTATCTGTGACCTATGTCACAGATCAGAGTTGGAGGGGTCTCAAGAAACTACCTTTGATTTTTTTTTTAAAAAAAGTATAGTTAAGAAGTTCTTGGTTTGTATTAATGATCATTTTAGCCTTCGATAGGTAGATCAATAAACGAGGGTAAATGTTAATCTGAGTCACATTCTTATTAACAAAGAATGAGCTGCAGAAGTAGAAATGATGGTAATCTTTTGAGGAATTTGTCCGATGTGAATTCTAGATCTTACAGAATAGATTTCAAAGGGTTTCAGAGCTGACAGGTAGAATCCCACAGAATAAAATCTTCAACACAGGAAAAATGGGAAGCATATAAAAATAAAATTCAGATATGAAAGAGGAACAACTACAAAATTATGAATAGAAAAAAGAAAGCTTAAAGAGATCAATGTCTCCCTCATCAACCAACATGTACTTTAGAAAGACATGTAACAGAAGACAAAGTAAAATTAGGTTTCAGAGGATTAATAGGTCAGAATGAGATGCCACTAGTAAAGGATGCTAAAGACAATGCTCATATTGGGGGTAATAGGATTAAAAAATAGTCAAAGAACTAAGGGAATAGGAAGTATGGGACTACGACAGTTTCTTCCGATGACAAAATTAGTCAAGTCTCATTTTGTTTTTGTTCTGGCTACTAGGATAACCTCTGGCTTGGAAAAAACAAAATGAAAACTGCTTGGAGGGAATGGAAACTGATTATGATTATCACCATCACTATCCCTATGATTATCACCACTAGCACCACTACCACCATCACCATCACCCTCACCATCACCACCAGCAGCAGCAGTGCTGATATAAACTTATAGTTACTAAGCACTTTATATACATTATATCATTTGAGCCTCATAGCAGTTCTGAGGTAGGTACTATAAGTATTGTTATTTCTGTCTTACAGATGAGGAAAATGAAATTCAGAGTGGGCAGGTGACTTGCTCTTATTCACATAGCTAGTCAGTACCAGAGCTAGGATTCAAGATCAAGTCCTACTAGGTTTAAATACTAATAAGCAGAAAAATATTAAGAGGACACATAAGATGTCTCTAATAAGTATAAGTTACCAGGCCTAGATGAATTAGATTGCAGGATACTGAAAAAAAAACCTGGCAGAGGTGAATGCTAAGCCATTACCAGTGACCCCTGAAAGGTTGTAGAAAATAGGACAAGTGTCACAGGAATGAAAAAGAGCAATGTTCAAAAAACAAAGTAAGAGAGTGGAGCCTGCAAATTCGAGGCTAACAAGCTTGACTTTGATACCTGTCAAAATTCTAGAATATAGAACTATAGTAGTGAGTGAACATGCAGAAAAGGAAGTGACAATCTGTGGGAAGCCGTTCGATATATTAAAGCCTTTGGAGAAATAGGATCAAATTTAGGGCCTGTTATCTGGATTCCCTACATGACCAATCCAGACTGAGGCAGTCTTTGTGTTTGGTTCTGGTCACCTGAGCCCCGAAAAGCTCTGGTACCAGCAGGTAGGTTAATCCAAAATCAACTTGATCCCTCCAAGAGGCTATTAGGAGTCATTTAGAGAAACAGAGTCTGTAACAGATATTTTATCTGGATCCCATTACAAAATCATCAGCAAGTAAAACTGTGTGTATGATTTTTCTGCACTGCATGTCAGGAATGCAGACAGAATGGGCCATCTAAGATAAAAATCTGAGGCTCCTCTTTTGACTCAGTTTTGATCCCCACCTTTCTTAGAACTCCTATTGGAAAACTTTGAAGTGGCAGACCAGCATCTACTGAGTTAATGATTCCTCTCCTTGATAATTAAGAAGTTTGAACCCTAACAAACATTACTTAAGATAAGACTGCATACTTAGATAAGTATGGCGCTTTTAGTCTTGACTTTATTTGTCCAGGTGCCTATAATCCTGGAAGACAGAACTCAATAAGTTAGCATCTCCATAAAAATATTTCCTCTTCCAGAATTATCCCTACTAATTGATGGTTGGAATTTGGCCATTGTCTTGGTACTTATATTTACTCTTTAGACTTTAATGGGTTATGTATGATCTGTTACCCCTTCATAGCTGTGTTCTTTGTTTGAAATCAGTATATAATGAACTCCCAAGCCCACAGACTTTGGGACAGCATGGGCTAACCACTAGTCTAGTTCTCATTTTCTTTCTCCTGCCTTAACCATCCTATGCCACCACGCCGCTCAGGACCCCAAAAAATCATATAGAGGCATGGCAACCTATAACAATCACAGACAGCTAGTCTGTTTTCATGAAGAACAGTTCATGCCAGACTAAACTTGCTTCCTTTATTGATAGAGCTGCTAGATTGGTAGATTAGGAGCATTTTTTTACCTAGATTTTTAAAAAAAGTATTTCATGAGTTCCAGGTTAAGATGGCGGCAGAGTGAGAAGCAGCTCTTAACCTCTCCTGACCGAAACACACAAAACTCCTCAAGGGGACATAAAAACAAGTCCAGACGAACGGAGGAACCCCACAACAGGGCACAGCGTGGAAGGTACGTGGAATCGAGACATTTCCAGGCTATAAAGGGCTCTCACTAAGTCGCGGGCTGAGCAACCACCCCACCCCCACCCCCCTCCACACACAAGATCTAGAGCTCTGAAGCCAGCTAAAAAGAAATAGAGCAAGTTTGGGGCACCCATCGAGTCATTGGCAGCTCCGGGGCCTGTTCCTGAGAGCAGCAAGACTTAGGACCCCATTAAGCCAAAGAAAGCAGGCGAAATCTGAGCGCGGGCGCAGGACGCAGGGCGCACAGCGCAGGCTGAGCAGAACGCAGGCACTGCGGAGGCGTGGGTGGAGGCAGACACAGCCAGGAACTAAAGCCTAAGTGGGGAACCAGTGCAGATGGATATACGACTGTGGAAGCAGCGCCCTGAGACTTGTAAAGAAACCTCCAGCAGAGGACAGACACTGAGCGCGAGGATAAATCTGAGAAGCTGCTGGGGTAATGATGGCTACTCAGCCTCAGGAAGTTCAGAAGAGAAAGAATAACAACAAGAAAAAGAAGTCTTTAACACTCGACAGCTTTTACACAGAGAAAATCCAGACAACCGAGCAAACAGAGGAGGAGAACAAACAAGCATCCGGACCCTCCTCAAATAAGGAAAACTCCTCACAAGCTATGGAAGAGTTCAAAACTGAGATT
>NW_025400837.1:0-4716 GCF_016433145.1 Gracilinanus agilis
GTCCCCTTCCCCCAACCTATCCCGCCCCCTCCCCAACCCATACCACTCCATCCCCAGCCTGTCCTGCTCCCACCTCCTCAACCTGTCCAACCCACACCTCAGCCCCTCCTACAGACAATCAGGGCTACTGCTATTGCTGCAGGACATACACTCCCTGCCATTCAGGATAGCACAACACTATTTCCTTTACGAGAAGTACCTACTTTTAATACTGAAGGAGACCTGGTATCTGTAAAACACTTTACTCCCTTCAGCCCTGATGATTTAGCTGGATTGAAAAAGAATACGCCTAGTTTTGAGAAAGAACCATTTTTAGTTTTAAAAACATTAGAAAATATATTTGATACTTATGACCCTACTTGGCAGGACGTTGAAAATGTTTTAGGAGCACTTCTGACACATGGTGAGAAAGAGAGGATCATTAATCGGGCCAATTGTAAAAAAAGTAAAGACACACCTAACTGGCCCCATAAAAATCCAAAATGGAATTACAACTCTCCAACAGATATTAAAAAATGATGGCAGGCAAGCATTATTAACAGCTGTAAAAGCTTGTGCTGACACAGAATACATGTGGGACAAATTCAAAAAAACTAAACAGCGTGCCGATGAAACTCCTTCCCATTTCATGGACAGACTGATTGAGGTTGCAAGGATATATATGGACCTTGATTTAACCATAGAATGGGAATTAAAACATGTACGTAGACAATTTGTAGAAAATTCCTGCAAAGTAGTCAGACTATTTTATGACTAATTGCCCAAGTTGGGATAGAATGAGCCTTGAAGAATTAAGGAAGACAGCATCTTATGTTTTTAGAAGCCAAGAAGGAGAACAGGAGGATGATACTGACTCGATAGATATTTTAAAAGCAGAAAATAAAATGCTAAAGGCAAAACTAAAAAATAAAGGAGAGATTATAGCCCCTCTCCAAGAATCCAATACTCAGCACGCTATCTGTTCCTTTTGTGAAAAAAGGGCCATATAATGAGGACTTGTAGGACTTTTTTAAGAGTACTCAGAAATAATACACAGCCAACAGATAACTATAGGAATAACAGAAACAGGAATAGCAATAATAATGATGATGATTCCAGGAATAGCAATTTTAGGCATGATAGAAATGCTAAAAATAAACCTCGGGATGATGATAGCTCATACCAAATGACCCCACAACAGTATATCTCAAGTGGAGCTCGCCCCCGAACTAATCAGGGTGCTAATGCCCCTCAGGGGGGTGCCCATGGAGCCCAAGCATCTTTATGAAGGTGCGTGGGGGGAGGGACGGCTTTGGAATCAGAAAGGGAAACCTTTGACTTTCCCGACCAGGATGTTCTAATGCCTATTATCCCTATACATTCCCCCCCAAATAGAAAGGAACCTTATGTAACCCTAAAAGTGGGTAATTCATGTTATGACTGTTTACTGGACACTGGGGCTTCAAGATCAGTACTGGTGAGCAAACCAGATGTAAACTGTAATTCTATTGGCTCTCTAAACGTAGTAGGGGTATCAGGGACACCTCAAAAGGTCCCAGAACTTTCTCCTCATATGGTAAGCCTTGGACCTTTATCAATAGAACACTCCTTTCTTTTAATGCCTGGATCCCCCACAAATTTACTGGGAAGGGATCTATTATGTAAACTTAAAGCCACAATAATTTGCAATCCAGATGGTTCTATGTCACTGGAATTGCCAGAGGACTCTTTAAACCTACTCCCTGTACTTCTTTCAGAAGAGCAGGAAGTAAAAGAGCCTCCCATTCTTAAAATCCCAGATGATATTCCAGAGTCTCTATGGGCTACATCTTCTACTGATGTAGGCCTACTTAAATCAGCTGTACCTGTTCAGATTAGAACAAAAGGAGGACCAGCTCCCTCCATTCCTCAGTACCCCTTATCAAAAGAAGCCATTGAGGGAATTACCCCAGTGATAAATTCACTAATTGAGCAAGGAATAATAATCCCGTGCAAGTCAGAATATAATACACCTATTTTACCTGTCAAGAAGCCGAAATTAGGCCCAGATGGAAAACCCCAATATAGATTTGTTCAGGATCTAAGGGCTATAAACAATCATGTTATAAAGAGACACCAAGTGGTTTCAAACCCAAACACAATTATTTCTTCTATTCCCAGCACAGCCACTTACTTTACGGTCGTGGACCTGTGCTCAGCTTTTTTCTCAATTCCTATTCATGAGAATTCCAGACATATATTTCCCTTTACCTGGAATAATTCTCAGTGGTCCTGGGGGCGTCTTCCCCAAGGATATTGTGAGAGCCCGTGTATTTTTGCACAGATTTTGAGCCAAGATACAGAAAATATAATATTTAAAAATAGTAAATTGATTAAATATGTAGATGACTTGCTCCTGGCTTCACCTGATGCTGAAACATGCCAGGAAGATAGTAAACATCTTCTTTTAGAGTTACATAAAAGAGGACATAAAATAGCAAAAGAAAAAGTGCAGTGGTGTCTCCCCAGAGTGGAATATTTGGGGTTCATCTTGACAGCTGGTGCACGACATATATCCCCTAAGCGCATTGAAAATATTCAAAAATTGAGCAATCCTACCACTAAAAAACACTTAAGAGCAATCCTAGGAGCAACAGGTTTCTGCAGACAATGGATCCCTTGCTATGGGGAAATTACTAAACCCCTTATAGCATTAACAAAAGATTCAGTCCCTGAACCACTTAAATTAGAGCCAGAACACAAGTTAGCTCTATCGAATTTAAAACAAGCTATTCTGTCTGCTCCTACTCTAGGCATCCCAGATTATAACAAACCATTTACTTTATATGTACATGAGCGTAGAGGAGTAGCTTCAGGTGTTTTAACCCAAACTTTGGGACCATACCAGCGTCCAATTGCTTATTATTCAGCTCAGCTAGACCCTATAGCTGCAGGTGCACCACCATGCCTTAGAGGTGTAGCTGCCACAGCTCTGTTAGTGACAAAAACTGTTGATCTAGTATTGGGATGCCCATTAACAATTATGTGCCCTCATGAAGTGGAAGCATTACTGCTACGACATAGAACACAGGCATTTTCTGATCAGAGAATCACAAGGTATGAAATAACCTTGCTAAATAATGAAAATATTACTTTAAAACGTTGTACAACCCTTAACCCAGCCACCTTACTTCCAGATTTACCAGTTTCAGAAGAACCTTTACATAATTGTGAAACACTAGTGTCCATGGCTGAAAAGCCTCGAGACGATCTCCTGGACACTCCTTCAGAGAATCCTGATCTAGTTTTATTTACTGATGGCTCTTCATTTATGAGGGATGGCATACGCTACACTGGAGCTGCTGTAGTTACAGAATTTAACACTGTATGGTCAGCTTCACTGCCCTCAAATCTAAGTGCTCAAGCCGCAGACACTTCCCAGCTGTGTGACTCTGGGCAAGTCATTTGACCCCTATTGCCTACCCTTACCACTCTTCTGCCTTGGAATCAATATACAGTATTTACTCCAAGACTCAAGTTAAGGATTTAATTAAAAAAAGAAAAGAAAAAGAAATTGAAGACTTCTGTTGGAAGAATAAAAGTTGTAGTTATCTAGGAAAGCCCTGCAGAAGGAGCTGCTTCACTGGGAATGGTAAGTCTACAGCTGGCCTGAGAAGATCAGAGGAAACCAATCTTGGCATGTTCAGGGACTGTTTGATCCTTTGAAGATTTATGCCAGCTAGAAGCTCCCCAAACCACTGCAGCCCAGAAAGGTCCCCTTTAATGATTATAATCATGCTAGCCTTCATGATTATTTTAATAACGTAATCATTAGTTTTGAGTGAAGAGTCAAAGTGATACAGTCCTGTGATGGCTCTGGAGGATTCATTAAATTCTCTTAACCTGGTACTGAACTTAGGATTTTGTATCAAACGCTCCAAACCTTTGTTACAAAATACCACTGCATGTTTCTTAACATCCTCTGTACCTCCTGCCTTGTTCATGACATGCTAATTATCTATGAAAAACACATAAAACACACTGCTGTACATCTCTATGGGATCTTTACTACAGGCTGGGTGGAGTGACATCTCCAGCTTTCACTTACCATGATTAGAAGTTTGGATCTTCAACTCAGAATTATGGTCCAGGAATTTCTTTATTTCTTATAGTTTGTCAATCTCAGGGGATTCAGGATTCAGAGATCCCTTAGGAAAAAGTTCTGGGGAGGTTCAGGAGTTTTTCTTTCAGGGGGACTCTCTGTTTTCTGATTCCCCATTAAAAATGCCTCTTTGAGCTAAGGTATGCCACCTTACTGCCAGGCGCCGGCCTCACTCACTCCCCAGCTCCCATCCAGGAGCCTGCTCTCCTCCCTGGGGCAGCTCTCCTCCCCAGCCCTTCTCCCCTGGCACCTCTCTCTGCCCTTCTTGATGCCAGACTCTCCCAACCTTTTTCCTCCTTGGGTTGGGGAAGCACAATCCTGTCTGTCCCATTCCCCAGCACCTACCCCTGAGGCCCTCCTGGAGCCAGAGGAGAATGGATGTCAAAAGGGAATGTGGGAGAGAACCTCAGTGACTGCCCTGGAGGCTGCCTTTGCTGTGAGTGGGAAACCCCCTCCCCCTTTAATGATTATAATCATGCTAGCCTTCATGATTATTTTAATAACATAATCATTAGTTTTGAGTGAAGAGTCAAAGTGATACAGTTTGCTTCATAAAATCAGAGGGACTAGCTAAGAAGGTTACAGTTCAGGCTGGT
>NW_025400838.1:0-1870 GCF_016433145.1 Gracilinanus agilis
GGGAATTCATTTGGTCTTTCAAAAAAACAAAAAGAAGGGAACAACAAGGGAGGGGGCAGAAAGGGAAGTCAATCAAGGGAGGGGATAAGGGATACTGGCTCAAAGCAAACCACTGGTGTAAAAGAAAATAGTGCAATAAGAAGGAGTGGGTCTAGGGGAGGATACAAAAATGTCAGTGAATACACAACTAACAATTGTAACTCTGAATGTGAACGGGATGAACTCACTCATAAAACGGAGGCAAATAGCAGAGTGGATCAGAAACCAAAATCCTACCATAGGTTGTCTACAAGAAACACATATGAGGCGGGTAGACACACACAAGTTCAAGGTTAAAGGTATGAGCAAAATCTTTTGGGCATCAAATGAGAAAAAGAAGGCAGGAGTGGCTATCATGATCTCTGACAAAGCCAAAGTAAAAATAGATATGATTAAAAAACACAGGGAAGGTCATTACATCCTAATTAAAGGCAGTATAAATAATGAGGAAATAACACTGCTCAATATAGATGCACCAAGTGGTATAGCATCCAAATTAATAAAGGAGAAACTGGCAGAGCTCAAGAAGGAAATAGATAGTAAAACCATAATAGTGGGAGATCTAAATATTCCTCTTTCAGATCTAGATAAATCAAACCAAAAAATAAATAAGAAACAGATAAGAGAGATGAATGAAGTCCTAGAAAAATTAGATTTAATTGATATGTGGAGAAAAATAAATAGGGACAAAAAGGAATACACCTTCTTTTCAGCTGCACATGCTACATTTACAAAGATTGACCATGCAATAGGGCATAGAATCATGGCAAACAAATGCAAAAGAGCAGATATAATAAATGTAACTTTCTCAGATCATAATGCGATAAAAATAATAATCAGTAAGGGCACCTGGACAGGCAAGTCAAAAACCAATTGGAAATTAAACAATATGATTCTCCAAAACCAAATTGTCAAAGAAGAAATCATAGAAACAATCAACAATTTCATTGAAGAGAATGACAATGATGAGACATCCTACCAAACTCTGTGGGATGCAGCCAAGGCAGTACTCAGGGGGAAATTTATATCCTTGAGTGCATATATGAACAAATTAAGGAGGGCAGAGATCAATGAATTGGGCATGCAACTCAAAAAATTAGAAAGCGAACAAATAAAAAACCCCAGATGAAAACTAAATTAGAAATACTAAAAATTAAGGGAGAAATTAATAAAATCGAAAGTAAAAGAACTATTGAATTAATAAATAAGACTAGAAGCTAGTATTTTGAAAAAACAGATAAAATAGACAAAGTACTAGTCAATCTAATAAGAAAAAGGAAAGAAGAAAACCAAATTGACAGTATTAAAGATGAAAAGGGAGACCTCACCTATAATGAAGGGGAAATTAAGGCAATCATTAAGAACTATTACACCCAATTATATGGCAACAAATATAACAATTTAGGAGATATGGATAAATATTTACAAAAATCTAAATTGCCTAGATTAACAGCAGAAGAAATAGAATACCTAAATAATCCCATATCAGAAATAGAAATTGAACAAGCCATTAAAGAACTCCCTAAGAAAAAATTGCCAGGGCCTGATGGATTCACAAGTGAATTCTATCAGACATTCAAAGAGCAACTAATCCCAATACTATACAAATTATTTGATATGATAAGCAAAGAAGGAGTCCTACCAAATTCCTTTTATGACACAAATATGGTACTGATTCCAAAGCCAGGTAGACCAAAAACAGAGAAAGAAAACTATAGACCAATCTCCCTAATGAACATAGATGCAAAAATCTTAAATAGAATATTAGCAAAGAGACTCCAGCAAGTAATTAAGAAGGTCATCCACCATGATCAGGTGGGATTTATACCAG
>NW_025400839.1:0-1091 GCF_016433145.1 Gracilinanus agilis
TTGGCATAGTCAGGGAGAGAGGGCGTCAGGGCTCGATGTAGAGGAATTGGGACTCCTCACTGACCCTCTGTCCTTGCAGCCTCCCTAGACTGGGGGAAAGGGAAACTGAGCCCCAAAGTACGGAGTGGGCTAGGAGAGGGGAGTTAGAAACTGAGGCCTCCGCACCGACTCAGGAGCTTGGTAAGAAGCTGGGCTTAGCTGGGTCTAAGACGGAGTAGAGAGGCACAGAGCGCTAAGTGGTGAATTCAAACAGTATTCCTTAATTAGCGTTTTGCGTCGGATTTGCATGAGATTCACTTAATTGCACCCACTACCCCAAATTTTCCTGACTTCTTGTCCGACCACTCTGCTCCAGTCCGGCTCCGTACCCCCTCGCGGGGCCGAGTGGCCGCCCCTATGCCCCACCCCTGGCCTCCAGCCAGCCTCGGGCTCTAGAACTTCTCCTTAATTGGTGATTAGCCGCTTGCTGGAGTCCTTGGTACTGAAGGGAAGGGGGGGGGGGGTTAGAGGGAGAAGGGCGGGCACCCGAATGGGGCGTCCATCCACAAAGCCCACTCGGGGGAACCTGTCCACGTCGGAACCTGCTGGGATGAGGGTCTGGCTAAAGGATGACCCCTTCTCCATCCCCATGTCCACCTCCACAATTTGAAGCCCTATCTGTCTCCGTACACGACTCCTGCTCTTGGCCACTGAGGTCAAGGAGTGGCGGGGCAGACTCACAGTGCTCAGTCTGAGCCTTTTAAAGCTAGAGAAGGAGGGAGATCAAGAGGCGAGGCAGTGGAAGGAGGGAGGGAAGAAGGGAGGGAGGGAGAAGCTGGGGACTTGGAGTTCCAACTTGGGGGAGAGGAATTGGGGCGGGAATTGGGGACTGCCTGGAGGTGGGGATGAAGCAGTAGGGGGCGGAGCTAGGGCCCAACAGACTCCGCCCCTCGGCTGCATAGAGGCCCGGCCTGCAATTCAGCTCGCCGCTTGGCCCAGACCCGGCGCCGCGCCAGTAGCTCCCCAACGCTGCCACCCCCGCATGTCCTAGCCCCAGCCCCTGCCCAGGGCCTTTTCCCCATCCCATCTTCTACGCAGCTAGCCTCCCCCCC
>NW_025400840.1:0-5715 GCF_016433145.1 Gracilinanus agilis
AATAAAGTAAAGGTTTTACTACCTGCCTAAGCTGCCATTTTTATAGTTTTTACCCTGTAAAGGAGCAACTTCTTTCATCAAGTTTTTGGAACCAAGTATTTTGAAGACTTAAAGACAGATCGTCCAACTTATTGGCTCTTCCTTACAAATGAAAACTGAATATTGTTCTTTTGTGAGGCAGAAGATAGGGAGGGAGAAGGCAGGGAGGGGGGACCATGACAGAGACAGGGAAACGTTCTGTCAGTGCTTCTATGTCTACTGATTTCTGAAATAGAACTCGGTACTGAAATAGAACTCATTCTGAGCTTCCATAACCAAGCTGCCCTCTAGTCTGTCCAAGTAGCAGAAATTTTAGTTCATAATAGCAACAGTTTACTGTGATGAATATTATCTCTGCTCTAAGGAGAACTTCTGACCAGCTTAAGTATTACCCAAATGCTCCTGCTTCCAAGCAAAATCTGAATAAAAAAAAGAAAGAAAGAAAGAAAGAAAGAAAGAAAGAAAGAAAGAAAGAAGGAAAGAAAGAAAGAAAGAAAGAAAGAAAGAAAGAAAGAAAGAAAGAAAGAAAGAAAGAAAGAAAGAAAGAAAGAAAGAAAGAAAGAAAGAAAGGAAGAAAGGAAGGAAGAAAGAAAGGAAGAAAGGAAGAAAGGAAGAAAGAAAGAAAAGGGTTTGGGTGCATGTCAAACTTATTGCTAATTCAAATGATTTGTCATGGAAGTCTAAGCATTTGTCAGGAAATATTTCCTACAAAACAATTAGAAGAATTTGTTTTCTTTATTGCAGAAGCCAAAAGAAACAGTTTTGACAGAACACCATAAGTCTGAAAG
The DNA here is from genome assembly GCF_016433145.1 of Gracilinanus agilis. Taxonomy (NCBI): domain Eukaryota; kingdom Metazoa; phylum Chordata; class Mammalia; order Didelphimorphia; family Didelphidae; genus Gracilinanus; species Gracilinanus agilis. The sequence goes on from NW_025400840.1 coordinate 828, forward strand.
GAACAGCTAGAAAACTCAGGGGATAGAGAGATGGGAGCTCCTGGGTTCAAATTTGAACTCAGACACTTCCTAGCTGTGTGACTCTGAACAAGTCACTTAACCCTCATTGCTTAGCCTTTACTGTTCTTCTGTCTTGGAACTGAAATAGTATCCCTTCTGAGACAGAAGGTAAGGGTTAAAAAACCTTTTTTTTTTCTTCAAAGAAGTCTGAAGGATTAATAGCAGATAAAGAGATACTATTAAAAAAAAAAAAAAAAAAAAAAAAAAAGCAATGACCATCTCCAGATGAAAGCTGTATCTGCTTGCAGAACTTCCACGTGCTTTTCATGAAATTTCAAATTTCCATCTGGAATGTATGCTACCATTCACTAATTCAGAGAACATTTTAGTTGGCCATAATTTATGACTTATGCAAACAAGAAATTACCCAAACATGTTTTCTCTGTATGTCATTTCCTCTGCTCTATTTCAAGTCTCATTGAACTATTAAAAGACGGTTTAAAAACAAAACAACCAATTGTTTGTAACGCCCTTCTCCTCCTTCAGCGCACTGATTCCCATGGAACTGGAATCTTAGAAATCCGTAAGAAGGCAGACCTAGCTACGACTTCCTACCATGACTTATAATCACTGTGAAACTTCCTAATAACATTTTCCTGCCGAGAACAGCCAATTTAATTTATTTTCTCCTCGGCTGAGAGGCCCATAAAGCTAACCCCAGTCAAGGTTTTCCAGGATGTCTCATTCCAAGATGTAGAAAGAAAAAAAAAAATCTCAGTTGCCTGGAAAATGTTATAAAGAAGTTTTGCTGTATTTAACATCTTATTCCTGCCAAGCCGGCTCAAAGGGGGCAAAGCTGAAAACTCCCTCAACATTCTTTAGGTGAGAGAACACCTCTGAAAATGACTAGGACAGGAGGACATGACAGACCCGTCCAATCACACAGTCATGGTGTCAGCTGGATGCTGTGGGAACTTGAGCCTGGTTTGGTGTGGTGGGAGCAGACCGAGTTCCTCAAGAGTACCGTGGTGTGGACTTGGGCCCGTGGAATTTGCAGACAAAGTATTGGTTACTTAACATTTAGAATTCAACCCCAAAAATCCAATGGACAGTCAGACCCTGGTCTGTTTTCTCTCTGGCCAAATCAAAGTCGAAAAATGTTCTGGGGAAAATGTTGACCCGCCGTTCACCAATGAGCAAAGGAAAGCCAGTGGAGTCCTAACCTTCTGTGGACCAGGTTTGCCTAGACTAAATAGACAGGTCTTACTTTCACCATGTCTAGAGTGATTTGTCCTGCTTGAACCCAGATGGGGGAACCAGGAACGGTGGGTAGACTGAGGCCAGATGTCAAGGAAAACATCCTAACAATCATTTGTGTAAAAGAGAAAGGAGCTGCCTGCGCAGGGGATGGCTTCTTCTTAGTAGATGTTCTCAAGCAATAATTAGCTGATAGCTAGAGCTTAGTGGGGATTCTGCTTCAGGAAAGGATGGGTTACTGAGGTCTCTTTCAGATCTAAAATTCTCTAATTCTGGGTGATGGTGTATCCCTTGCATCTTCAATCTATTTTTTCCCCTCTCTACCAAAACGTTCCCTTCTGTCTTCAAATATAGAAACAGGTCTCGTTTGTCATGGAAAAAGCACTCACGAAAGCAGAAAAACACACAACCTTCTCACAACCCTTCATTTGACCCTAATGCCCTTGAAAGGTACCATCTTATCTTTCTCCTATTCGTTGAGGCAGTATCATTGAATTAATGCTATAATACATCATTTAATATATCAATTAATGATATAATCATATATAATAATAACACTAGGTCATGTTACCTAGTGGAAAGAGTAAAAGACTAGCTGAGGCAACGAGGTGATGTAATGGATGGAGCCTTAAACCGGGAATCAGGAAAACCCACGTTCAAATTTGACCCCAGATACTTTACTAGCTGTGACTCTGGGCGAGTCATTTAACTTCAGTTTCCTCATTAACCTCAGTTTCCTCATCTGTAAAATAGGAAGAAGAAGGAGAATAGCACCTACCTCCCAGGACTGTTCTATGGATGAGATTTTTTTTGTAAAGTGCTATGTAAATGGCTAGTTATTATTATTATTTAAAAGTCTTGGATTCTAATGCTGCCTCTGCCACTTACTAAATTTGGTTAAACTCTTTGAAAAGACCATATTGGTGCTTCCATTTCCCATTTTCTCTATCTCTTCTTCTTCTCTTTCATTTTGTTTTTTTAATACTCTTACCTTCTGTGATTCTCTGGAATCGTTACTAAGAATTGGTTCCAAGGCAGAAGAGTAGTAAGGGCAAGGCAATGGGGATTAAGGGACTTGCCTCCTTACTAGACTTCATCAAGAAACAAGATACTTTAGTCTCCCAATTCTGTGCTTCCTCACTGGATGTCCTCCATGCCTGGAATTCTCTCCTTCTTCATTTCCATCTCCTTGGCTTCCCTAGTCTTCTTCTAGTCCCAGATATAGGGAGCCTTTACCAATTCCTATTAATTCTAGCATTTTCTTTTTGTTGACTACTTCCAGTTTATCCTGTGTATACATAGCTTGTTTTACAGTTATATGTTGTATGTTATAGTACACCTCCACCAGGTGTCATAGTGGATAAAGAGCTGGAACTGGAGTTAGAAAGCCCCAAGTTCAAAGCCAGCCTTAGCCATTTACTTGCTGTGTGACCTTGGCCAAATTATTTGACCTCTGTCTCTCTCAGTTTCTTCAACTGTAAAATGGGTGTGATAATAATAGAACCTACTCTTCAGCCTTGTCATGAGGATCAAAGAAGATAATATTTGTAAAATGCTTAGCATAGTGCTTCATGCATAGTAGGTGCTATATATTTCTTCTGTTCCCTTCCCTTTCCTTCCAATAGACTTTTAACTCTTGGGAGCCATGACTTTCTTTTTATCTTTTCATGTCTTTCCAGTTCTTTACACAGTGCCTGGTACACAATAGGTGCTATATAAATATTTATTCTCTTCCCTTCTCTTTCCTTCCATTAGACTTTCAACTCTTTGCAAGCCAGGACTGGGTTTTGGTTTTTTGCTTTTGTTTTTAACCTTTATTTGTGTTCCTAGGGCTTGGCACAAAGCCTGGCACATAGTAGGTATTTAATAAGTATTTATGGACTGGCATCTCTAAGCCAAAAAATGGTTGGAATATTAGGTTAATATTAAATTAAATAGGAGCAGCTGGGTAGCTCAGAGGATTGAAAGAGTCAGGCCTAGAGACGGGAGGTCCTGGGTTCAAATCCGGCCTCAGACACTTCCCAGCTGTGTGACCCTGGGCAAGTTACTTGACCTCCATTGCCCACCCTTACCACTCTTCCACCAAGGAACCAATACACAGAAGTTAAGGGTTTTAAAATATATATATATTAAATTAAATAGCTTCTTGCAGACTTGTGCCTGAAATACTGAATACAGTATTAATCTTTTCCTTTAAAATATGCTATAGTTACCCACAAAGGAAAAGAACTGGATCTTAGCTATCCTCTGTATTTCTCCCACTTCCTAGCATGGTACTTTTAACAGTAGCAAGCCTTCAGAAAAATAGCCCTGGATATGACAATAACAGAGCTGGATTCCATTCCTGCCCTTGTTTGAGTGAATCATATCACTTCTCTGCGTCTCAGCTTCTTCATGTATCAGATGAAGGAGACTGGACATGAGGGCCTCTGGTCCATTCTAATTCTCTTGCTCTACGGTTTTCTTCAATAGATGGAGGAGAGCAAGCTTGCTTCATGGGTCTCACCTAACCTCAGAATTCAAGAAATTCTCTAGAATTGATCAAGTGGGCATAATTTACAGAAAAAAAAAGACAATGGCTTGGGCTCACAGAAAAATGGAAGGAAACATACTATCTGAGCGTCTTAAAAATGCTTCTGTAATTTAAATTTGCTATGTTTATAGAAGGTAAAAAAAGGTGGTATAGAGTGTGGTTTGTGTATCACCCCAGACATGTAGTTTTACAACCTGAAGAAACCATAGATCTTCCCCCTGGAAAAATGTATGGCCTTGATTTCCATTCTTGTATTTCTCCTTTTTGTACTAAGATTATTCTTTTCATAAAAACACTCATGGGGCAGCTTGATGGCTCAGTCAATAGAGAGTCAACCCTGGAGATGTGTGTGTATGGGGGGGGGTCTTAGGTTCAACTCTGACCTCAGACACTTCCTAGCTGTGTGACCCTGGCCAAGTCACTTGATCCCCATTGCCTAGCTTTTACCACTCTTCTGCCTTGGAACCAATACTTGGTACTGATTTTTCAGATAGAAGGTAAGGGTTTTATTTTTTTAAAAAAACACTCATAAGCTCCAGATTTTTTTTCAGGTTTTCAGCACTTTTCTTTAAAAGGGGGAATATACATTGTGGTAAGTTTAATCAAATGGAAAAATAAATTCCTTTTGGTAACTTGTATTTATGAAATGTATTTCCTTATCACCCTGTGAGATAGGTAGTGCAAAGATTGTCTCCATTTTACAGATGAGGAAACTCATCTCTGGGAGATTATACAATTTGGCTGTGGTCACATAACCTGAATTATCATCTCCCTCTACAGTTGCCTTGCTCTTGTAATTCCTCCCCTCTAATTCATTACCCAAAACTGCTGCTATACCTCTTCCTTAAGTACCAGTCTGGTAAATTCCCTCTTCAGCGTTCCATGGGTCCTTATTCCCTACTGTTTTATGCTTTTCAACTTTATCTCCTGTGTCTTTCTGGTTCTCGTTTGTATTCTCCTTGTTTGGGCCAGTACCTGGTACATAGTAGGCATTTAATAAATGCTAGTTAACTAAATGACTTTTGAATACACTTCCAACTCCTTAGCCTACCATTTAGGGTTCTCTATCACCCCTCAGAACACTCTCCCTCTCTCTCC
>NW_025400841.1:0-8293 GCF_016433145.1 Gracilinanus agilis
CTTCCATAAGATGGAAACAGTCATTGAAACACCTCTATCACCCTTTTATCAATAAGGAAAACTTAGAAGTAACAAGCGACCATCCAGTAGAAAAAGTCCTGGACAAAAAAAGACTACTCAGTGTACCTCTAATAATAACCACATGCCATTACAGAAGGTCCTTGAGCCTCTCAGGTTCTTGTTTATACAATGATGTTGATGGTTATTTACATTCCTGTAGTACTTTGGAATGTATAAAACAACTTCTCTAACTGTACTTTTTTTTATACCTTTATCTTCAGTCTTCAGATCAATACTGTGTACTGGTTTCAAGACAGAAGAGTAGTAAGGGCTAAGCAGTGGGGGTTAAGAGACTTACCCAGGCTCACATAGCCAAGATGTGTCTGAGGTCCCATTTGAACCCAGGACTTTCCATCTCTAGACCTGGCTCTCAATTCACAGAGCTACCTAACTGCCCCTTCTAACTATAATTTGAGGAAATGAGTGTCAGTATATTGTCCCCATTTTAATGGTGAGGAAAGTAAGACTCAATGAAGGACTTAGAGAACTGCAGAGTTGTAAAGAACCTCAGCAGCCTTGCCTAACCAGGAATCCAAACCACAATATACAGAATAAAGGCCCCTTCAGCTTTTGCTTAAAGACCTGTTACAGGAGAACACACCTCCCAAGGGACTTCCCCAAGGTCACACAACAAATAAGAGTTCAAATTAGGAACTCTGAAGAGCCCTGGGATTCTGCCCTGCCCTATCTTGCCTATGTCACAGAAAGTATCAACAGACCCAAATAACATAACTCCACCCTTAAATTCCTTCCCCTCTCTATGCCTCAAACTTTTTGAATCTGTATGTGCTTTACAAATTACAATATAGGATCAGCTAGATCAGTGATTCCCAAAGTGGGCGCCACCGCCCCCTGGTGGGTGCTATAGCAATCCAGGGTGAGGCGGTGATGGCCACAGGTGCATTTATCTTTCCTATTAATTGTTATTAAAATTTTTTTAAATTAATTTCCAGGGGGCTAAGTAATATTTTTTCTGGAAAGGGGGCAGTAGGCCAAAAAAGTTTAGGAACCACTGAGCTAGATGGTTCAAGCAGAAGTTCCTAGGGTTCAAATATGGCTTCAGATACTTTCTAGCTTTGTGATCCTGAATAAGTCACTTTACCTTAATTGCCCAGCTCTTACCATCCTTCTTCCTTGGAAGTAATGCTTAGTACTGGTTCTAAGAAGGAAGGTATGGGTTTTCCTTAAATTATAGTATATAATTTTATAAAAATATAGCCTGCAGGATTACACAGAGCTAGAAGGGAGTTTAGAGATTATCTCTTCCAACCAATTTCTCAAAGAATCAATAACTTGTCCAGCTTCATATAGCAGTGTAGCAAAGAGCACTACAAGTCAGGTCTCTCAACCATAGCATCTCATCTGCATCAACTAATCAAATCCAAGCTAAAAGTGTGTGGGGTGGGGAGAAAGAGAAAGACAGAGAGAGAGACAGAGATAGGGAGGTGCTGGAGCCAGCTGAGTTTAACTAGTGAGAGCAAATTGTTATATTGTCTTTTCCTTACATAAAGATATTTCATTTTACCAATTACATGTAATAACATTTTCCCACATCAGTTTTCTGAAGTTATATGAGCCAAATTGTTTCCCTCTCACCCTTCCCTCTCTCCTCTTTGTGCTGGCAAACAATTTGATCTCTGTTATACAGATATTATCATTTAAAACATCTTTCCATATTGTTCAGAATAATCATTTAAAACCAAAACTCCAGAATAAAAACCCGAATAAACTAAAGTAAAAAATAGTGTGCTTTGATCTGCATTCTGACTCCATAATTGTTTTATTTTTAGGAAGATCATTGAAACCTCAGAAATCAGAATACATGCTTCAAATCAGGGCTTTATTAATGTTTTATTAATTGTCTAGACTTAAAACATATGTGTATTACATATTACATACATATACTATAAGGAGAAATATTCAACATGATAACATTTAATCATTTTAATAAAATCATCTTGTGGAACAAAAGAACAAGGTTCATTCTGCATGGCTTATTAGCTAGCATTTACAGAGACCTTTAAGCATTTCAAAAGCCTTCCCAAATCATCGCACATGATTCTCCCAGCAATTCTGTGAAGTAGTCATTATTATTAACTCTATTTTTTTTTTTTACATTTTTAAACCCTTAACTTCTGTGTATTGTCTCATAGGTGGAAGAATGGTAAGGGTGGGCAATGGGGGTCAAGTGACTTGCCCAGGGTCACACATCTGGGAAGTGTCTGAGGCCAGATTTGAACCTAGTACCTCCCATCACTAGGCCTGACTCTCAATCCACTGAGCTACCCAACTGCCCCTATTAACTCTATTTTAAAGATAAGGAAATTGAAGCAGAGAGAGCTTGAGTAAGACCCTGCCCAGGGTCACGCAACTATTAAATATCAAACACAGGGTTTAGACTCAGGTCTTCCTAACCCTACTTCCCATACACTAACCTCTGAACCAAGTAGCTGCCTCTTAGAAGGGTCTGCTATCTTAATAGTTGGTTCCCAATGAGCCCAGTACAATATATGTATATTGTATACATTATATGTACTGTTATAGGGAATTAGCTTAGCAGAGTGAAGGTGATTGACAGGAGAAGGTTCCAGAACTTTCCTGGGTGGCTGACAGAGAGAGTCAGTTGTCTTCTTGAATTTCCCTTGAATGGGGAGAGCTGCATTTCCTCTGTGTGGATCCTGTTTTGATTGAAAACCATCAACTATCAAGAGACTTTTTGCTGGATGATGGTTGAGTTTAGGTGAGGCATTCAGGGGTGGACTCTGATATCAAAATCCTAACTCTCTCTCCAAGCTTGGATTATAGTAGCAGTATCATCTGAACTTCAATGGACACAGCTTTGAGGATTCAGCTTTGTGGACACACATATGAGATCCCATCTTAATCAGCTAGACCTTTTTTTACCTTCCCAGTGTTCCTTAATGATTATATCTCAAGAGGAACTCTGAATAGGTTAGATTTAAGTCAGCTGAGGGATTTTAGTCTGATAGTGTAGAGTTACCCTTCTGAACTTTTGGGAGGGGACCCAAGTAGTTTAAGATAGTTTACCCACTCCCTTCCCTTCCTGACCCAGTTGTTAATAAACCTTTTGTAATGAATACCAGTCTCTCCTTGATAAGTTCCTTTCCCAAATCTGTTGATTTGGCTCCTCACCAACAATAAGGACCCACTGCGTTAACCCAGCTAGATACCCTGGTATTACCTCATTTAACAACATTTGTACCCATCTAACCCAATCCCTGTTTATTTACTTTTATCAGTTGGCAACCCCAGATGGTTATGTAGAGAGATTTGGGCTAAGAAGAACAGCTTAGAGGGAGAGTTGGTCTGTGTTTTACTGTGACAGTTAACCAGCAGACAGAAAATTCTGTCACTCAAGAACTGGCAGAATTCCATCCCTGCAGGGTAACAAGCTGGCAGCTGTCCAGGTGTTGGAAAAAATTTAATTTTTAAAGAGTCAGTTAAATACCTTACTACCACATGGTTTTGTAAAAAAAATTTTTTAATTATTCAAAGTGGCTGTTAATACCACCAATATAACAGTCCACTATACAATTTTGGCTGAATATAATATAGCAGGGGACATTTTAAATACTATTTTGTATGTTTGGTTTTTTAAAAATCCTTAACTTCTGTGTATTGGCTCATAGGTAGAAGAGTGGTAAGGGTGGGCAATGGGGGTCAAGTGACTTGCCCAGGGTCACACAGCTAGGAAGTGTCTGAGGCCAGATTTGAACCTAGGACCTCCCGTCTCTAGGCCTGACTCTCAATCCACTGAGCTACCCAGTTGCCCATTTTGTATGTTTTTTATGAATGTTTAATGTATATTCCCTATGGATCATTTCATGTTTTTCCCTACAATATTGTTATTTGTTTCTTGATTTTGATTATTTGAAACTCATAATGAGTATAACTATTCAGACTATCATTGCTTATATGCCATTGATGGGATTGTGTTTGGTGTTATACAAGATAAGATGGTTGTTATTCTGGATTGCTGGTGTGTTCAAGGTTATTGTGCAATAGTTTTCTAAGATTCTGAATTGAAACAAATGCTATTAGTCATGCAAGCTAAAATAGACCCAATGGAGTTGTGTTTTCAAACTGGATGGATACCAAATGGGTATTATGGTGTAAATGGTTTTGAAATACAAGGAAATGAATGGAATAAGGACAAAATAAGTGGCAAAGTGAAGGAACAATCTAAATTAGATAAGGAAACATCTGAGTTAAATATAAATGGTACACCAATAAATCTATTTCCTTTGAGGAATATACCTTATGTTTCACAGGATGGAGTATTGCCTTTAAAATCACATAAACGATTCTCCTCGGCTGAAATTGAGGCAATTAAGAGAAGAACTCCTCAGTTTTTTGATGAGCCTGCAAAATCATAAAAGAGCTCAAGCATGCAGTCAAAATGTACAATGCTAACTACGCTGACTTTTACCTTTTAGTAGAACTTTTAACAAAATGGGAAAGGAACGAGTTTATAGAGGAAACCAGAACCAGCCCAGGTTTAACACCATGGCCTGAGGACTATGAGGAGGTTGATCTAAATTCAGTTACCAACTATAGGATGCTAAAGCAAGCAAGGAAGTCAATAATTGAAGTAATGGAAAGGCATTCACATAGACAGAATGCATGGGGAAAGTTTGAGAAAGTCAAACAGAGTCCAGAGAAAACACCAGCTGGATTCTTAGACAGGATTATGGAAGCAGCAGAAAACACTTTGGCTTAGATGTTTTAGCAGAGGAGACAGTAGCACATGTAAAGACAATATTTGTTAACAACTCATGTGCAGCGGTGAGAAAGTTCTTTAAGGAATTTTGCTCAGATTGAGATTTAATGTCATTAGATGAATTGAAGCATAAAGCCACTTATGTCCATGCAGCTGATAGGTAAAAAACAACAGATGACAAGTATACAATCATAGAAAACCTAAAAAAGCAATTAAGAGAAGCTAACAACAGGGGTAAAGATAGTGAGATTAAGGAAATGAAGGCAGTAGTAGCTCTGAGATCTGTGCAGCCTGGAAAACAACATTATATTACTAGGGACAGAAAATCAGGTCCCCAAAAATGCTTCCTTTGCAATAAAATAGGTCACTTTGTAAGGAAATGCAGACGCAGAGGGCAATTCAATAGACAACTTAATAGGAATAATTACAATAGATATAACAACAATAATGGGTACAGAAGCAATTGGAATAATTGGAATAATAAAAATGGTAATAACTATAGGCAAAATAATACAAATATATGCCAGAATGCTTGTTGTCAGGGAGCACAAGCCCTGGGTCTCAATACTTTGCAGGACTGGGTTAGACTGGGTACAAGACTGAAGTACAGCCAAGTAGTCAGTGAGCAGAAAGGTGACCAGAACAAAGGAGCATGTTCATTATGAAGATGAACCTAGAGTTCAAAAGTGGTACTGTGTTTGGAATTTCAAAGATGGTTCCTTCACTCTATTCCTGTTCATCATCTCCCATTTGCCCTAGGAACAGCAATGGGTAATGTTTGAATGATTGCTTGAGCAGATGTAGATAGATTTTCCCTATTTGGTCACATTGGATGGTCGCCCCTATTTTGCATAAAAAAATCTCACCCTAATAGGTTCGAGAGGCATTCTGGGATCAAGAGGAAAGTATGTTCTGTGCTGAGAGGACCTGGATTTACCATTTTTTATCTTAGTTTGGGAACCCTTTCTTTTTGACCTATTGCATCTTTGACTTGGATTGACCCTACAATCTTGCTGTTCTTTGGAGATGTTTTTAGAACACTTCTGGTAGCCCCTGTGTCTATAAGTACAGGATAAATCTCGTCCCTACTTTGATCATCACTTGGGGTTCACTATTTTCTGTATTCTGCTTTACTTGTACCATTGGTGCTTCTATTTCTATAGTTCTCATGTTTTCCTCTTGCTGTACACTATCCACAGCTTGCTCCCCACCAAGATTCTTTCCCTGCCCTTTGGTTTCAGTTTGCAATAAGTTCACTTCCCCTAGGCTAGTGTTAATTACTGCCTTGAATTCAGTTCAATCACATTTCTGTATGATGTTGTGGATGTCTCCGTTTTCTTATAGTAATGTGTTGTCATTTGTGGTTTTGATGTTATCCATTGGCTTTGTTAGTGACCATGGGAAAGGTAAAGACTTTTCTGCATCTCTGGATTCAGAGAGTGCATGTGTTAAAGGAATGTGAGTCTGTGTTGGAAAAACATTCTTGTTTGTACTTCCCATCCTCAAGAGGTGTTATCAATGTCAGACTTAAATGGTTTGGGCATTCTTTAGAAAATATGATGGTATTTGAATTTACAGGTAAAAGAGATTCTATCTGTTTGAATCTTGCTTTTGTTCCTTTTGTCTGTTCTTTGTTTCCTTTTCCCCTGTCAAAACTTTTTGCTTTCTCCTCATATTGCTCTTGTTCATCTATTTGGTTTTCCTTTACTCTATTTGATCTTTCTATAGGCTCTTTTGTCTTTTCACAAGCTTGAGGACATGGTGCACTTTGCATGATGCTCTTTCCTGGAGATATTTTAGGATAAAACTCTTTACTTTCTGGATTTAAATTGGAAACTCTTGTTAAATCCCAGCCATTCTTTTCCATTCTAACATCTTCATGTACCAATTCCCTTGGGGGCTTGTATGCTTGTATGCTTAAAGATCTTAATCTTTCCTTCCTTATCCCATGTAGTAAGTTAGTTTGTACTGTCTGTGTTTTGCTTAGCAGCTTGTGTGTTAAACTGCTCAGAACACTCTAATACACTTGTTTCTGTAACTTCTGCATTTGCTTGTATTTGTTCTTGGAGTATGTTTTCTGGTTTTATCATTTGATTTTGCATATCTGTAGGATCTTTGTAAGTGTATGTTGAAGAATTAAGGTCTAAGTTTGTTTTTCCTTGTGCTTTGCATTGGGTAATGTCTGTGTCTTTGCTTGTTAATATAGTCATTGTGTTTGCTTCAAAGTCTTTTGTAAGTGCATCTGTGGTCTTCTGCTGTTTGTTTGAATCACTATCTGTTATCCCATAAATTCTATTCCTAATCTCCACAACATCTCTATCCATCTGGATCTCCTCTTCTGTTATTTCTCAAGATTCAGTCTTTGCTTCTCCATCCCCATCATTCATTTGTATATCCCAAAGTTTCCCTTCTTGGTTTTCTCTTCTATTTTTACTTTTGTACCCCTTCTCTTTTGTTTTAAGTGCCAAAATTATTTCCTTGGTTCATAAGCTTAACTGAGTTCTTGCCACTATCTGTGAGTAATGAGGTTTCTCTCCTTGAGAGATGTACTTTTCCATAGTCTTCAAATCTGGACTATGACTGCAACTTCCACATTCATGGTCACAACATTTGTTTCTCCTATTGTACTTGTTGTTATTGTGTCTAGAGTTTGTGAAAGTATTTGTGTATGGCTTCTTTTTGTTGCTATTATTGTTGAAGTTTATTTGGGATTTAAAATAACAGTCCAGATGCCCAAAATGCCTACAAAGAAAACATTTTCTGTTGTTACTAGTTTGTCTTTGTTGCATTTGATTTCTAGAATTTTGGGTTTGCAAGGTAGCAAGGTTCTTAATTTCTTCTATTTCCTTTTGTTTTATGGTAGTTTTTGCTTCCTTGAGCTGTCTTTTGATATCTGCAATTGTCTTACCTTTCCCTTTGTCAGAGTCCTTATTAATTTTCTGGTCTCTATCTGCTGACCCATGAATATAGAAAGCCATTTTTCTTAAGTCTTCCAAGGACAGTGACTCCCACCTGGGACAATGCAAATTAAAATAGATTCTAATTAGGGGATTATGAGTTTTAATGAATTGCTTCTTGATATGCTGGAGGTATTCATCATTTAAATTTTGGAAACCTAGGATGTTCTCTCCAGCTTCTACAAGCCTGACTAGAAAAGTGCTTGGGTGTTCTCCTGCCTCCCACTTTAAAAACATCCCCAGCTATATGGTACTGGCTAAGAGATAGAGAGGAGGATCAATGGAATAGACTGGGGATAAATGACATCAGCAAGACAGTGTATGATAAACCCAAAGAGCCCAACTTTTGGGACATGAATCCACTATTTGACAAAAACTGCTGGGAAATTTGGAAAACAATATGGGAGAGATTAGGTCTAGATCAACATCTCACACCCTACACCAAGATAAATTCAGAATGGGTGAACGACTTGAATATAAAGAGGGAAACTATAAACATGTTAAGTGAACACAGAATAGTATACTTGTCAGATCT
>NW_025400842.1:0-2474 GCF_016433145.1 Gracilinanus agilis
TCAAAGATATATATATATATATATATATATATATATATATATATATATATGAAAAAATGTTCTGAAGAATTATTAATTAGAGATCTGCAAACAAAACAATTGAGATGTCATCTCACACTTATCAGGTTGGCTAAAATGATAAAAGAGCAAAATGACAAATGTTGGAGGGGATGTGGAAAAATGGGGACACAAATACACTCTTGGTGGAATTGAACTGATCCAACCATTTTGAAAAGTAACCTGCAATTATATTCAGAGGGAAAGAAGGAGGGAAAGAAAGAAGGAAGGAAAGAAGGAAGGAGAGAAGAAAGGAAGGAAGGAAAGAAAGAAGGGAGGAAGGGAAAGAGGGAAGGAGGAAAGCGTAAAGGAAGAAAGGAGTGAAGGGAGGAAGGAAGGAAGGAAGGGAGGAAGGAAGGAAGGAAGGAAGGAAGGAAGGAAGGAAGGAAAGAGAATAAATCTTTGCAGACAATTTAAAATGTTCTGTTAAAGTATTTTTTTCAGCAAACAGCTCTGGAAAGATAGAAGATCATTCTGATGAAGTTTAAAATGTGCATATTTTACCTTTTGCATTGTTGAATTTCATAATCTTTCATAAATAATAAGTTAAAGTTTTGTATAGACACTGAGATGAAAAAAAAGTAATAAATTTAGTTCCTTACTTGAAATTTATGTTCTGAGTAAACCATTGCTGAGGTAGACAGGGCCTTGGTCTTATTGAATTATATGCATTAAAATGCAGACTTTGACTAGCAGCCAGGGCTGTGTGGGAAATCCTTCCCCTAATAAACAAACAGGAGGAGGTTGAAAGCTCAGCCAGCTCCAGGATTTCTTTGTAAAGGTGAAGTTTTAATAGATATTTCTCAGGGTATTGACTTTCAGATTATAATGCTCTTAGTTCAGTATGTTAACTTGTTGGAGTTCAGGGCCTGAGAAATGATGGGGAGCAGAAGAAAATCAAGCAACTCATGTCCTTTAGCTTCAAATTTTTCCTTCCACTAGGTTTCTTTTTTTAGAACAAAGCCCATCTTTTTTTTTTTTTAATGAGAATTTTCTCTTCCTTTCTTTTTTTGGTTTTGCCCCTGCTCTTGTCTCAGTATGTTATTGTCAGCCCAGCTGTTCTTGCCTTCCTGTGGGGAATGCAATAAGCTACAATTAAATGCAGGTGCTTAGAGACAGGGGTGCCCTAACTCTCCCAAACAATTGGAGGCAACAAATACAGAAACATACAAACAAACCCAAAATGGTGAGACCTGAGTCTACCTCCTGTTCATTGGAGCACGAGGTCTTTTTCTTGGCATGAAAACAAGTGTCTGCATCTCATTAAAGCCTTGCTTGCCTGGCTCCCTAGGTGAGAAAACAACAACAACAACAACAAAAACAACAACAAAAAGGCCTGTAGTTCATTTACTGGTTCATAGCTACATGGAAAGAAAAGTTAAAAGAAATAAACAAAATGAGAGAAACATCGCTAGTCAAGAATTAGAATAAAATTGTAAACTGTGGCATGTGAAAGAATAAACAAGGGTAACTCTTTCTAAAGGGAGCTAGCTCTTGTAGTGGATTGAGTGGCTGACTTGAAAACAGAAAGATTCGTTGTTATGGTGTGACTCTGGGCAAGTCACTTACCTCATTTGACTTAGTTTCCCATCTGTAAAATGATCTGGAAAAGGAAATGGCCAACTAATCCAGGACTGTTACCAAGAAAATCCAAAATGGGTTCAAAAGAGTCAGACATGTCTGAAATAACTGAATAATAACAAATATCCTACTACAACAACAACAACAACAAAAAAGAAAAAGTCAGAGCTTTTTAAAAATTGCTACCTTTCACACCCTACACCAAGATAAATTCAGAATGGGTGAACGACTTGAATATAAAGAGGGAAACTATAAACATGTTAAGTGAACACAGAATAGTATACTTGTCAGATCTCTGGGAAAGGAAAGACTTTAAAACCAAGCAAGAGTTAGAGAAAATTACAAAATGTAAATTAAATGGTTTTGATTATATTAAACTAAAAAGTTTTTGTACAAACAAAAACAATGTAGTCAAAATCAGAAGGGAAACAACAAATTGGGAAAAAATCTTTATAACGAAAAACTCTGACAGGGATCTAATCACTCAAATATACAAGGAGTTAAAGCAATTGTATAAAACATCAAGCCATTCCCCAATTGATAAATGGGCAAGAGACATGAATAGGCAATTTTCAGGTAAAGAAATTAAAAGTATCAATAAGCACATGAGAAAGTGTTCCAAATCTCTAATAATTAGAGAAATGCAAATCAAAACAACTCTGAGGTATCACCTCACACCTAGCAGATTGGCTAAAATGAAAGAAGGGGAGAGTAATGAATGTTGGAGGGGATGTGGCAAAATTGGGACATTAATGCATTGCTGGTGGAGCTGTGAACTGATCCAGCCATTCTGGCTGGCAATTTGGAATCATGCTCAAAGGGCTATAAAAGAATGC